>NC_141358.1:1086003-1371003 GCF_057382095.1 Aulonocara sp. 'chitande type north' Nkhata Bay | reverse complement strand
GATCCTCGTGCAGCACTTTTCCTGTCACTGTTCCCTAACAGCACTCACAACACGGTTCATTTGTTTCAGCTACTGCACTCGTTTGCTTTGCAGCCGGCTGCAGCTGAAACAAAGGGGAAGCTGTTTTGCTCGAAATTCTCATAATGGAAAGGAGAGCCGGGGCAGAATCAGCTGACGTGTAGATTCAAGTTGTTTCGGCAAGTCCGCTGAAAATACAAGGAATTTCTGTTGTTGTGAGGGACGCCACAGAGGCAGGAAATACACCTTTAGCAGAAACGTGTCGTAAATGCTGCTACCTGCTGTTTCAGAGCACTGAATGTGTCATTAAATATATTTGTCTAAAAGTAAAGATACCCAAAAGAACTCACACAGCTAATAAGAAAATGTTGGAATTATTTGGATTTTGTGGGATAGAAATGTTTCTGCTCTCATACACAGATCCTTGAAAAATAATGAATTCATGTTTAATATGAGAATCTGCTGGGTTTTAGTAGATTACAGTGGATACGCAGTAGAGCAGCTGTGTTTAAAGGGTGGGGTCTCTCACTGTCGGGACTGTTTGTGTGTCGGGCATGACGTTCCTGCTGCTTATTGCAACAAGTTCACAGGAATGCTGACACATGCAAGCTCTTTACCTGCATATCACTGCCAACATCATCGGGACGGCTGTAAATACAGAGCTTCATAAAAATCATAAAAATGATGAAGCTACCACATCTTTTTTATCAAAATGTCATCTTCAAAAGACCCAACAAACACTTTCTGGCACTCCGGATGTTGGAACTGATGAACAGGAGGGATGGACGAGGAAAAGGCTTCACATCTGGCCAGATACTGAACTGCTGTCTCTTCACTAGATGATCCTTTTTCCAGGATGGTCTGTGTGATTTATGCTGCTCGTTTGTTTCTAATCTTAAAGGCATCTGTGAGGCAGGTACGCCACCACCGGCCGTAAGCTGCTGCACGTGACTGTGTGTTTCTCAGGTCGTCTCCGTGGCGGCGGTTCCTGGTAGAGGAGATCATGTGACCCTCGTCTTTGAAAGGATTTAGTGCGACTCAAACAGAAACATACATTCAGCTAGGCCCCAAATGTAGAGTAAGAGTAGCTGAAGCTCTGCTTCACAGATGGATGATGACGTGTCTAATGAAGCGTCTTTTTTCCTGTCTCTTCTTTTAGATTGCAGAGGCCTACTCACTCAAACAGGACTGTATCCTTCCAAGGGCAGCTCATATCTCATTGTGACACTTGCACTCAGTCACTGGTGTTTTGTAACTGAATCATAACTGAGCTAGACGGCAGGCATTATAATGAAAAAGGGTGTAGGAGCATGTGCAGCACGGACCCTCACCTCATGTTTACATTAGCTCCCTTAACTTTGGGGCTGGGCGGCGTACAGGGTCAAAGGTAACACTGCTGAGCAAACGCTGTTATAATTGAAAGGTGGAGGGCAGAAAACCTCAGTAAGGGTTCGTCTTTCTCTTTGTGGACTTAATGCGGTTTTCTGTGTCTCTCAGGCGATGGGTGTTCCCCATGTTTTGGCTTGAGGCCCAAGGGGCTCGCAGTGTTTCCTCCTGCTGTTTGTGCTGTTGCTGTGGTGACAGCTATGGGCTGTCTCGCTGTAAGGAGTGTGGTGTGTACGTAATGAGTTTATGTGTGAGGAGACAGACAGAGGTCCTGATTGATCAGAAAAGGACGAAGTCTGTGAGGCAAAGAGAAACACGTCCTGCAGAGAAAGCAGAGCAGAAGCAACAAAGGGAGGTTTGGATCGTGAACACGTCACGGCTAAAAAAACTGACGTGACTGTAGAGTATGAAAACATCGATTCTTGCTTTTTTAAAGTCATGTGTCACGTTTGTCTCGGCTGACGGGTAATTTAACCCTCAGTGGTAGCTGGCAGTAGCTTTCTCTGTCACGGTGTTTCATATTCAGCTGATGTTGTTACACCAAATGACATAAATCCCAAAGTTGCTAATTGTTCTACCTGCCCTTCAGACTCTAAGCTTATCGATGCCCTTCACTTTGCAGTGCGTCGTTTATATTGTCCAAATAACTTCGAGCATGTCAGGACTTAATATTCACTTCATAAAACAGCCGACAATTCAGTTTCCTAGTAATTAACATGTAGTTGTTACAAATTTGACGTATTAGCAAAGATGGTTTGGTGAAAGTATTTTTAACTGATGGCTGTCAGGGACACAGGTCGTCTTACAGACCTCCTTAAATACACTCTGCTTTTTGTGTTATGGCCTTATGTTATTGATGTTATTTTAGGAGCCAGTGTGTGTTGTGTCTTTAACTGGTCGTGCTGCCAGACCAGTGGGCCATCCAGTTCTTACAGCTGGAGAAGCTCTACCATGAACGCCTGCTCTCCAACCTCACAGTCCTGCAGGAGAACTGGGGTTTGGCATCTTATCAGTCCTAAAAAACACACACAACATATTCTTGTGGCAAAATGAAACTGCGTGTGATTGTTACACTTATGTGTTCGCAGAGAGCCAAGAGAGGGAGAAGGACAGCGGCAGCAGCTTGCCTCCTGAGACAGACGGCATGAGCGAGAAACACTTTGAGACGCTGAGCCAGATGTGCAGAACTCACCTCAGGTAAACCACAGTGGGACGCTCTGCTGCCTGTCGCGTGTCTGTGATGTGGCTCCGCTCATACACAGACGGGTCGAGCAGCTCAGTGTCTGAAGTGAATGCTTTCATTCCCTCCTTTTGCCGTCATCGCTGCCACACAGAAAGCTTTTAGCACCAGTTTTGCTTTAACAATCTGCTGCTATCTTTGTCTCTCTGACGAGGACAAATCAAGAAGTTGAGACTGAGCCACGGTATCGATGATGCGTGAGGATAGAGGGAGGAATGAAAACCAATTTGAATAAGTGTAAATATGAATATCAATATTGCAGGAAGGGCACCAAAGATTTGCCCTGTAGATTCATTTCCGCTCGATGCAGACAGACAGCAGGAGTTTGCACGCCGGACGCTGGTGGTCACGCTCTGATCCAGCTGCTATGTTACTGCAGGCCAGAGTCTCTGCAAGCAGGAGGATGTAGTTTGACTGAAGAACAGATGAGAGCCTGACAAATGTCTAAAGTTGTTTTCTCATAGGTTCAGTAATATATTAACGTCCTCTCCTCCTCTTTTCTCCTGCTGCCTGCCTGGCCTGTGTTTGGAATCACTCAGACCATCCATCAGTGTGGAACAGGTAGGACAGACCAGCAGCCAGGCTGTTCAGGCTGTTCAGGCTCAATTTAAGACCTTTACTTTGCATTAAAGTTGTCGACTATGTTTCAATCACCAGAACAAGCTCAACACGACACTACAGCCGCATCGTGATGAAGGTAAACACGTGTCTCTGTTCAGAACTGATACCAAAGAATCACCACAGATGATGATGTGTTTAGAAGTGTGTACTCCATGCTGCGTGTTCAGCAGCCTGACAGCAACATTTATGGCAGCTTTCAGTTTGGTGTATTTTACATTCAGAAATAACTGCAGTGAGCTAACTGTAGATATGACAACGTTTGACTTTACAGTTGAACAAAGGTAGTAAGAGAAGAAGAACTTTATTTATCCTGAGGGAAATTCTTTTGTCATACACATGCTCAGCAAGAGAGACAGAGTAATAAGATATACAATAATAAATAATTATGTATATTGTTACTCAGCATAGGGGCAGCACAGTTCCACGGTGGTCAGCACTGTTGCCTCACAGCAAGAAGGTTCAGTTCCATCATCCGGCCGGGGAGTTTGCATGTTCTCCCGTGGGTGGTTCTCCCCAGGTACTCCGGCTTCCTCCCACCGTCCAAAGACATGCACTTAGTGGGGATAGGCTAATGGATGCCCATAGGTGTGAATGTGTGTGTTAGCCCCCCGCCTCTCGCCCTATGACAGCCAGGATCGGCTCCAGCGCCGCGACCCTGAAAAGGATAAGTGGAAGCAGACGGATGGATTACTCAGCATTTTGCAAAATGTAAAAAATGGGAAAAATATCGTAGCGTGAGTAAAGTAATGTGGTAATATCGTACCCTGCTGAGTTCACCTTTGGGTGCTGAGGTGAACCTTGTGTTTGTGAACTAATGGGACGGTTGGTAATTAGATTTTCACCTATGCAACCAAAACAATGCACAATGAGCGCATCGTGGCAAAGTGTAAGTCATACGATTTTTCCATTTCTGTTCCAGCCAACACGTCAGAAACTACGCACCAGGAGGAAGTGAAGGAACACAGCTTGATTTTGGAGTCAGAGCGTTCATCACCACAGACGGGCTGTGAGGAGGAGGACGGAGATACATGTGAGGAAGGGCAGGAAGTAGAAGAAGAAGAAGAAGAGCAGTGTGAGGAGACACCAGAAGAGGAAGAGGTGAAAGTGGAGTGGCCAACAGGAGTACCTCAGGCATCAGACAAGGACCTGGCCAAACTGTCCCACAAGGAGGGGGTAGGACTGCACTTTAGCTGCCTTTACACCCGCGTTAGCGCCACTCGAGGATATGAAATGACAACAAATGAGTATGTTGTCATGTCAGATATTAAATTAATACTGTACTGCACAAAAGTCTTGAGCTGCTCGTTATTTCTTGATATTTTGTAAGAAAATGGGGATGAAGACGACAGAGTTTGCACAATTCCAGCAGGATTTTATTCCTGTTTTAAGGACATGACTTTCAGATTCTGTTCATGTGCTGCAGATGGGTTTTTGTCTCTGCTGCTTTCCTCCAAGCTTTGAGGGCCACGCTGCACACCACGTGCCACGTTTGGGCTACTAGCTCTTTGGGAATCACCTCGTTGGGGCAGAACTAGCACTTTGGACCTATCAGGCATCTTTCATAGACTCAACTGAAGAAAGGGGAAAACTCATTTTATGGAAAGCTGCTGGTAACAAAGTGTCTAAAGATACCATTTAAAATTGGTTCATTGCTGTTGTCTTTGGTCTGTAGACACAACACTGGCTCTTTTTTGTGCTTGAATGATTCATTGGTATGTGTTAGGTCAAAAACAAGGATGAAGATTCCTCTGAAAATGAGGAACAAGGTACAAGTTAGGGTTGGGCGATTGGACGAATATGTCGACTATCCATGAAAGGCTGAGCCCATCGGCGACCCGAGTACAAGTCTGACGCTCAAAGCAAAACAGAAAGAAATTAGGATTGGCTCAAGACTTTTGCACAGTACTGCATTGGCACAAATATATTTTCACTTTCCATCCAACACCCTTCATTTATTCCCTTTTCCTTCCTGGCTTGTTTCCTTTATCCTTTCCATTAAAGTCCGCCTGCAGGAAGAAATTCCACATGCTGAGCAGCTCAGTTCTTCCTTGGACACTCCCACGGATCATATCCGTCATCCCTGAATGAGACCTTCATCATTTTTCTGTTGAGAAAGCCTCCACCCATGTTCACTGGTGTGGCCTCACACTTGGGACGTCCACCCTGCCAAGTGTGTTAGATTATTGAGCCAAGACGTCATGTTCTGGCTGAACCACTGAGCTGAAGGGGCCTGGTTCCTGCAGGGGTGGGGATGTAATCACAGGATCCAGGCCTTGCACTGATGGCTTCGGGATCATGGCTCATTTAACTAGAAACTATCCCTTTCTATCAAATTTCACAAGGTTTTGAATGCTTTTCATCAGCAATATTTGTACTTCCTTACATGGTAAATGGCCTGTATTTGTAAAGTGCTTTACTCGTCCCTAAGGACCCCGAAGTGCTTTACACACACAGTCACACACTGGTGATGGCAGCTACATTGTAGCCACAGCCACCCTGGGGCGCACTGACAGAGGCGAGGCTGCCGGACACTGGCGCCACCGGGCCCTCTGACCACCACCAGTAGGCAATGGGTGAAGTGTCTCGCCCAAGGACACAACGACCGAGACTGTCCGAGCCGGGGCTCGAACCGGCAACCTTCCGATTAGAAGAAACATGAAAAATCTGACTCAAAACCCTCCAAAATGTCACGACAAACATTGTGTGACTTGGACAAATTATTTATATGCTTTGACTAAACGCTGCGATGAGCTCAGGCAGCACGTTGGCGGGCTCGGAGAGCTCCACAGCGCTTTCTGTCTTTCTGTCTTTTATACAAATATAACACTGTCGAACTTTTAATCCCCGGTGGAAAAATTGTTACTCATTTTAGCCAATAGGTGAACCTATATAGATTTCAATTTGTGACGATTGCTGGGTGAATGTTGGCCCTGAAGTGGTTAGAAAATTGCAGTTTGTCTTACAGCCAATCAGTGGGTGGATTTTTTAAACAAATGTTAAACGTGTGTGTGCATGGCGGGGTGTAACTACTGACACTGACAGACGCAGGAAAGCGTAGCCAATCCTGTCTGCTGAGGTTCACCTCAGCTGATTCCTGCCTGTGAAATGGAGCTTTCCATTGTGATTGTGTTGTTGGTGCTTTCTAAAGCATCTTTCATGAAGCTGTGATGAATAACATGGCCTCATTGATGGCCCCGCCCCTCTGTGAGCCTGGGTCTGCCAGAGGTTTCTACCTGATAAAAGGGAGTTTTTCCTCCCCACTGTTGCCAAGTGCTTGCTCACAGGGAAATGTCCAGTTGTTGGGATCACCTCTGTATTATTGAAGAGTCTTTAGCTTACGATACATAATGCTAATGTTTCTGTCTTGGTAAGTAAAGTTCCAGTATTTTGTACATAAGTTACTTGGCATTAAAGGTAGCTAAGCAGGTATGAGTATCTCGTGCACCTTTATCAGTCCAGCTCGGTAACTAAGCTTCTGAGCTGATAACTTCTCCACTGCTGTTGAAATGTGGTCCCTTTGGGTCCACAAAAACAGTATGGTAGCAGGTAAAGCTCCAAATGAGCTTTGTCCCTTCTTGGATAAAGTCTGTGAGAGGGTAACTGCTGGCAACCGTGGCGAGTTTTCCTCTAGTATAATTATGAGATTGGAATTTGTGGTTTTGAGTGAATTCTTTTAGATGAGAACAAGGACAAAAGGTTTATCAAACCATATGTTTTTCCCCATAATGTCTGATCCTGGCTGTATTTGTGTCCCAGAGTGTGCAAAAAGTCTGTCTGTGTAGAGTTAACTGTGACCAGTGGAACATCGAGCGCGCCGCTAACAATGTGGCCTCACACAGTAAATAAAGGCACGATGAGGCTGACTGTTCACTGTCACTGCAAATGGGCCCTCTGTGCTGGGCAAAGATGTTGAACGCAGTTCCTCCCTCTGACCCTTCGAATACTGAGCTTGCCCAATCGTGACTTCCTCCTGAAACACATTATTCAGGCCAACACGGAGAATAATGTCTGCCTCTGTGTGTGCAGCTGTGTGTCTGCTTCTCCCACTAACAAAATCATAAATCACAACTAAATTTTAAAATGTTCACGTCCAAAGCTGTGGATGCTTATAATCACAGGCTTGAATGCCATGACAGTGCTTCTGCTTTGATTAAACTAAAACGACTAATTCGACTCAGGCATTGGTGAAAAAAGTTAAATGTATGTGAATGAATGTTTTTCTTTCCACTTTCACCAACGTCGTGCTCACAGGGGGTCGTCTGATTGTTGGGCTTTTCTCTGTAGCATTTTACAGTATAAAGTGCTAATGTTTCCGTTTTGGTGAGTCAAGTTTTATCAGCATGTCACTTTTAAAAAGCAGGTTTGTGTATCTGTTGCACCTTTACGAATGCAGCAAGGAAGCAACTGCTGCTGCCAACCTGGGAAGGCCTGTAAGACGATTTGCAAACATTTTGAATTTTACAGCGAGAAAAAGATTATTCACTAGAAAACTTTGTAGACTGTTGTTAATCAGAGGTGGTTGTCTCAGTAAATTCACCCCGAGTTCAGACTGTGCAGTGCTCAGAGAAATGGCAAAACCCCGCAAGAGCTACAGCTCAGGACTCTCCAGTCCCAGCATGTTAAATGTTAAAGTTCATGGCAGCACAGTTGGAAAAAGTCTGATGGCGTCTGGTTTGTTTGAAAGGAGAAACACTCTCTCAAATAAAAGAACATGGCAGCACAGCTTAAGCTGGTTTTGAATAAACTATAAGACTTCTGGAACGATGTCCTCTGGAGATGTTTGTCCATAACGCACAGCAGCACACAGTTTGGCAAAAACCTAATACAGCAGATTGGCACAAACACCTCACAGCAACCGTCAAGCCTGGTGGAAAAGGGCTTATCGTTCCGGCTTTGAATTGCAGGCTGAGAGCGATGAATCTCAGCAGCAAAAGAATCAAGATGTTGGATTGGCCCAGTCAAGGTTCAAATGTCAGCCTGACTGAAAGGCTGTGCATGAATGGATGCTCACAGAAAAGTGCACCAAAGTTTCCTCCACAGCAGTGTGAGACCACAAAGTCATGCAGAAAATCATTACGTCAACGTAATGCTGCTAAAGGAGGCTCTACAATCACAGGATGTACTGAGAACTTCAGTGTTGGTGCACATAATGTTTAATTATCGTTTTGCATTTTGCCTTCACAAACCGCTCCAGCTCATTGGACGAGACGGTCAGCGTTACAAAGTAATGGTGTTACTGCCTGTTGTTGGCGAGTTCTTTATTTTAGCACATCCATCAGAATCAGAAGTGATCCTAATAATAATGGACTGATACCAACTAACTCTGCGTTTAAAGGTTTCCTCCTTTAATATCCCAACATGCACAGAACCGCTGAACGTGACGATCATCTTTTCATTGTTTTTGTCAACATGAGCAAACTCCCCAAAGCTGCTGTGCTTCCTTCTTTATGTTCTGTCTCTGTGTCTCCTCCAGAACTCGTCCCCAGACGGTCTGGTTTCCATCCTGAAAAGGAGGAGAGCATCGCTGGACGGGTTACCTCCCCCAAGCAATACTACTAATAAACAAACTTCCAAACGCAAAGTTCGGTTCAGTGAGCCGGAGGACGGGAGCGAGCACGGTACAGTCAGAGCTTCTTCTGCTGCTGCAGTTTGTTTCAGATAGAAAAGGAATTTAAAATGTTTCATGTTTGATGATGGTGAACTCGGAGGATCTGACACAGCGTTGGTCCCTGTCTTACAGATGAGGTGGGCGGAGACTCCTGCCTGATCCTGCTGTTGCTGTGCCTCGTTACTGTGGTGATCAGTGTGGGTGGGACTGCGCTCTACTGCACCCTGCTGGACACTTACTCCAACATCTGCACCGATTTCACTCACAATGTCGACTTTTATGTCATGAACGTGCGGAGGCTCGTTGAAGGGCTCGGGCGCTGGCTGCCCTTTCGGACTTAACACCCTTAATCTGCGTCATCCATCATCCAGACAAGAACTGCCAACAATGAGCGGCTGCAGTGCTGAGCTAACACGACGGCGCAGGGACGAAATGTAAACAAAGATACTTGTGAACTGTAATCAATAACTACACTGGTGCTTGTAGCGACACCGTACGGTAACGTGCTCCGAATCTCACCTCAGAATCAAAACGTGGTGACGTGTGCATGTAAGCGTTAAAAAAAATACTTGTTTACTACGCTCCGTGTGGTTGCCATAGATACCACACGAGAGGGCTCACGTGTCTCGGCTCTGTTTATATAAAAACAGAAGGTGTTTGCAGGGCTCCGCTCACGTTTGTAGCAGCAGCTGTAACTTTTGATCAATTTGTCTCATAAGTTCCAGATTTTTGTTGTTTTATTTGTACTTGTGTAGAGAAAAGCTGTCGTTCAAATCCACAGGATCATGTGTGTGTGTGTTTTTAGGATGATCAACCAAATAATGATTTCCCAGCCCGCCCACATTTTATTTCCTATTACCTTTATTCTGCTATCAATAGCATGGAGGACCAGAAATGCCAAAATATAAAACCATATAGAAATAAAAGACTCAGAGAATGAGTTAATGTGTCCCAAAGCGTCTTTTTGTTCTACATCATTATGCAATTACTGCAGGAGTGATATTTAGGGGGGGTATATAGGGGCGATCGTGGCTCAAGAGTTGGGAGTTCGTCTTGTAATCGGAAGGTTGCCGGTTCGAGCTCGGTCGTTGTGTCCTTGGGCAAGACACTTCATCCGTTGCCTACTGGTGGTGGTCAGAGGGCCCGGTGGCGCCAGTGTCCGGCAGCCTCGCCTCTGTCAGTGCGCCCCAGGGTGGCTGTGGCTACAATGTAGCTGCCATCACCAGTGTGTGACTGTGTGGATGACTGGATATGTAAAGCGCTTTGGGGTCCTGAGGGACTAGTAAAGCTATACAAATACAGGCCATTTATCTCAGCGATATCCTGAGTGAAGCAGTGGTTGCCAACGATCGTCAATTCATTCGCATCATCTGCAAACTGGTGCAGAAATGCGAAGTAAAATTTACATTGAAAGGGAATAAAGTTTTAAAAATACCTTAATGAATGCAAAGCTAAATATTAAGGAAAGTTATGATTATTATAACAATTATAAGGATCTATGTTTTACTTAATGTTTTTCATGATACTTCATACCTTTTTGTTTAAGTTATTATTTTGGCAGGTTTGGTCCTCCACGGTGTAAGGGGTAGTAGCTGTGCGCTTACCTCCATTCTTGTGGTTATTCTCTATGTTTCTCTTATTGTAATATGACCAGATGAAGAAGAAATGTTAGACTGTGCTAGACTAGAACCCTATTCAAAATAATAGCAGCATTTCATACTCCACAGTGATGAAGCTTTAAATGTAGATTGAGGGAGAGTGGTTTGAAATGCTGCAGACTTCTTTGTGGTCATCGCAGTTTGCCATGTACCGGTTAGTAGCTGCTCCACAATCTCAGGCACTTCCTGTGTCCATGCTTTAGGTGCTCGATGTTCTCATGGTTATGTGTGTGAACCTCTGTTCTAAGTCACGATTTGTGATTACAAACTGAATTCTACTGAAAGAGAGAAAAGGACTGTGTCTGCATCTGGGACCAGATCGAGTTAAAAACAGGCATTTATGGAGCAGCAGTTGTGTTTTTTGGCTGGTTCAAGCAACAGAAACACACACACCTGTAGACTGTGTATGTGACTGGAACATGAGAGCATGCTCCTTTTTCATTTCCTTTATATGAACATTTTTATCTTCTCTTTCCTTTCCAACGTCAGATGTTACAAAGTGACAAACGCTGCCTGTGTTGTCAGTGTGGATACTGCTGCATTAAGCAATCCGCCTTTATGTTTCTATGTGTCTGTTTATTTGTGTCCCCAAGGGAACACAAAAACGATTAAATAACAAACAGCAACCATTGTTTTCTTTTTATGGTTACAACAAACAAACAAGAAATAAAGATTTGTGGTCAGTTGTGATTTACGTGGATGTTTCTATAGATCTTTGATCGTTTCCCTTTGTGTAATTTCCATACTTGGCCACTAGATGTCCCTGTAAACCACAGAATCATCAGCTGATAGCTCCTTCACACACAAACTACTGCAGTACTACAAGATGAATATGCTATCAGGGCTGATATAGGCTGTAAATTATTCTGTTAGCAACGCAGTCTGAGCCAGCTGTGGTCAGCACTGTTGCCTCACAGCAAGAAGGTCCTGAGTTCAATTCCACCATCAGGCCGCGGTCTTTCTGTGTGGAGTTTGCGTGTTCTCCCCGGGTACTCTGGCTTCCTCCCACAGTCCAAAGACATGCAGATAGTGGAGTTAGCTTAACTGGAAACGCTAAATTTCCCATAGTTATGACTGTGTGTACCCCGCCTCTTGCCCTGGGATAGCTGTCCCTGAAAAGGACAAGCAGATGAGAATCGATGGTTAGTTTGTAGATGATCGTTCCTTGTTGACATGATTACAGATTAATGCCAAATACTGTGCTGAGGTGTTTGGTAGTGAACTAGTGAAAATAACAGGCATCAAAATTTGAAGGTTAACAAATACCAACGACGACACAGATGGTCTTTTAAATGAAATGTTCTTTTGTGGACGTGGCAGTACTACAAAGATTGTTTTTCATGCACTTTGCTGCTTTTATTACAGTTTTTGGTTTTTGAGGTATGCCAGTTACATGAGACTGAAAATCTGTGCCAACAGGTAAATGGGAAATTGGCAGTTAGTTGAAATAATCATCAGTATGTATGGAGGAGGTCAGAGGTCACCAGTGTGCGTCTACAGCCGACAGAGTGAAGGCTCTGTCGTGGTTTGGGGCTGTTTCCACCAGCGGGGTCGGAGATCTTGTCAAACTTTAAAGAAGCATCATAACAGAAAATATATATATATATTCATATATAGTATAAATACTTAGTACATATCCACCATATAATAACATCTGGGATATTTGATGGGTGATGACTTTTCAGCATGACAATCGTCCCAAACACACGGCCAGTGCAGTAAAAGCATATCTGCATAGAAACACACAGTCTATGATGAACTGGCCTCAGCATTACTGCAGCAGTGAAGTAGAAAACAAAAGGCAGCAAACATCCGAGCGTGTGGTTTGGTGGGAGTTCAGGAACTCTGACAGGAGCGAGGAGCTTCCTGGAAGTTACGTGACAAACACACTCTCTGAACTCAGTGAAGTCATGGTGTCGGCGTCATGTAAGCAGTCTTAAATTTATAATTAGAGCGTGATATTGTGACTAATAATGTTTGGTGGAGGTTAGAGGAAAGTACTGTAAACACTGGATCACAGCTGAAATTCACTTATGACCTAAAGTCTTACATTTGAATCCACAGCAGAAATGAATTCATAAACAAGCACTTGCAGCAAACACAGTAGCACAAAAGTCCATATCCATGTGACACAGAGGTCATTTCTGAAAAGCCCAGAGGGGCTGGATGGAGACACGTGCCCTGCTGCCCTTCCTCATAACCAGTATCCTGATAGCCAGTTAAAAAAGCATGTTAGGAAAGTTGGTTATCAAGCCAATAGTTTGGAGTTTGGTAGTAAAACTAATATTACTCACTTTTAATTTTCCTAAAACTAGATATGCTGATATATGCTGATACGCCATCACCCGAACATGGCTGCAGCTAAAGTTTCTAAAAGTGAGCAAAGCTGGGTTAGTAGAATAGCAGAAAGCCAGAAGAATAAGATGCGTATTCTAATGAAGCCTTTATTGAGGACATTGGTTTCCTGCGCTGTGACATAATTAATTGTTCAGGGTCGTCAGCTGTGCACGTCTTCATGGGCAGCGATGACTGCGCCAGCAGAGGAAGACGTTTGGCCACAAGCCGCTGCATGTAGCAGGAGCCAAAAAGAGGTGAAGCTCTAGGTGGACCATTACTGTCTGACTTAAACTATTAAGTCTGAGTAGCAGTGTTTTTATTGAAGGTGGAGCTGGGCCTTGGTAAAGCAAATACACTGCACACAGGGATTTCCCACTGAAATGCCTCCTTTTCCACACTTGGCCCACATCACAGCAGTGTGAAGTGAAACCTGAGTACTTTTCTAATTACGATGAAGGTGTGGTGCTGATGGAGCAAACGCAGTCGCCTATATAAATGTTATATAGTGAACGTGTGGTGAAAATGTCTATTGATGTCCTGGAGTGAATGTTTGGTGAGTTCAGCTTTAGAAACACACACATCTCCTTTCAAGATAGTCTGAATTACATTCAGTGCAATGAGATTTTGCCGCCTTGCAGTGAAGCAGAGACAGATTTAGGACACGATCAGTGGATCAGCTGAGCTTGAATACCGCTGTGCTGAGGAGGCAAGCAGAGGTGAATACAAACCAGCTCTTTGATGACTCTGGTTGTTTTAACATTTCACTGTTAAGGCATTGTTTATATTTGAATTGTTCCTTTTATTTATAACTGAAATAATCCTAAAAAATAAAAGTTTAAAAAGTTTGCTAACTTTGCCACAAAACAAGTCTTTGTCCCTGGAATTTCTGGTACCATGTTTCCCGTTTGCCACAGATCATTCACAATTTAAATGAGATTAAAAACGAGAGTGGGTGGATGGAGCTGGCAGCTCTGAAGTGGAAAAGGAGAATGGTGGTCGGGACAGAGGATGTACCCGTGGAGGTACAGGTGAGAGGGGAGTGAGTTTAACACAGTTTTGAAGGGTGAGAGGATTCCTGATGAATCGACAGGAAGTGTTCTGGGACAGATTTTCAGGAAAAAAGCTGAATTGGCTGGCTGAACGGGTGCAGCCATAAAGGACTCAAATTTGATTCTCTGCACATACAAAAACCTGGGCTGGATGAGCTGCTCGATCACTGATGTTCTACTTTTAAAATAGAAAAATGATAAAGCTTAATTTGAATCCTGGTTCAGTTCTTAATTCCCAGTTGAACCCAAATTCCTAATTAATTTGTCCTAATTTAATTAAATGTTATCCTGAAGGTTTTTAGTCAGCGAGTTGACAGCTGAGTTCGTCCTCTCTGGGAGGAAACCCTGTACACGAAATATATACACAACCTATTGTACTGATCAACCCTCAGACTGTAAAAGCTCAGACGTGTTTTTAGAGGATTTCTTTCTGTAGACTGAGTGCACACACGCACTGTAGGATGATTTTTAGGAATCATCCACATCTCAAATGTATCTTTGAGGCCTCCTAACGACACGAAGGGCAGGTGGAAATGCTGATTTGATTTGTTTACTCCATTTGGTGGTTGGCTGCAGTAACACACACAGCAAAAATACATAAAAATAAGCATAACAGTGTAGAAGAGATAAAGATTTAAAAAGTGAACTTCAGTGCCAATTAAAACTAAAATATCCATTAAAATCATTGTCTCAACTCAGGCCATAAAACACGAGCTTTTGCAGCCTAAAATAACAGCGTTCAAGTCCTTTTTATGGCCTCAAATACAGCCAGTGAGAGCTGATCCTTCAGGTTTTATTGGAAGTGATGAAGGAGGAAGGAGCTGCAAATTTGAATGCTATTTCTCCAAATTCACTCCAAGTCTTTTTTGGCTTAGATACCCCCCCCCCCCTCCCCCCAAAAAAAAAAAAAACTGGCCATGGACTATTTTTAGCATCCTCAAGCCTGCATGTATGCTTCATAACGAGCTGGTCTGTGCATGCTCAGCATGTGCACACAAAAAGCTGAACTGTTAGCACAGAAGAGTCAACCAGGGCCTCACCCTACCATCATCAATACGACACTGAGCCTTCACCCAGCTGAACAAGGACGATTTATGGATGCTCACAAAGGCCAAGCGGCTAAAGCTACAGCTAGCCAGAGCTCAGAGCCTCGGTATGAGCGAAGGGTCAAAGCAGTTAAAGAAAAACTGAAAAGAGAAATGGGTGAAGTTATAAACAGCCTGGAAAACGATGTAATCAGTCTGTTGCACCTGCGTATGTTTGGTATGCCAGGTAAAGGTGAGTGTCCAACAACTGGCTGTCATTGAAGAAAATTACAATGCTACATTTCAGAAAAGCCCCCCCCCCCCCCCCCCCCCCCCCACACACACACACACTTGAGTTAAAGCTCAAAAAAATCTGTTTCAGCAGGTCACACTTAGAAAAATGACAGTTGGTGCAAAAGTACGATGTGACGGGCTTTTTCATCCGTAGTTTGCAAACTGGTGCAGGAGCCTGTTTGAGTACGCGGCATCTCTGCAGGCTGTAGCAGAAGCCCCCCCGTGCTGTACCTGCTGTAACTAGGTCAGCCTTTTCAGCAGCTGTCGCTGTTTCGATCACAGCCAGAGACACAGGCCTTAATGAAACTATCTCATTATGTTGTTTAGACCTCCATCTACTCTGAGTGGAATATGATGAGTCATCTGTAGGGCTTCATCACTTCCCACTGCTCATTACTCCCTTTGACACCTCATCTCTCCTTCTTCCTCCAGTTCTGTCTCTCTTCCTTCTTTTCCTCCCCTAATATGATTTTGTATTTCTTCAGAAATGCCTTCCTACTTTTCCTCTCTCCTCTCCCACCTGCCTCTCCTTCCTTAAATCGCCTTTCTTTCATGTCCTATCTCTCTTCATGTCTTGCTCAGTGTACCACTTTCCCTTCATATGTAACTTCCCTATCACTTGCACCAGTTATCTGCATCTGCTCATCTTTCCCCCCACAGCGACCCTTAAGTTTCCTTTCTTATCATCTACATACCTCTTTGCTTCCGTACTCCAACCCTGTTTCCTCCACAGATCTAGGACAGTGCTTATGGCGAGCTCAGCAGCTTCTTCTCAGTACTCAAGCTCCTCTGTAAGAGCCTACATTGTGGTTCATGGTCATCCTCATCCTGGGCAGGAAACTCTTCCTTGTGGAACCTAAACCAGCCTCCCAGTGTCTGCTGTGGCATTTGCTGTCCACAGCACGTAATCTCTGGTTCTTTGGTGGGAGATGATTTGATGCAGCTAATGCTTAGAGAGGTAAGATGGTAATGCTAAATTAAAAACATGGATGAATGTGACGGGTGTGTGTGTGTGTGTGTGTAGCTGAAGAGCGATGCTGTTTGTGTTATATACAGGGTGGGCCGTTTGTATGGATCCACCGTAATAACATGGGAATGGTTGGTGATATTAAAGTCCTGTTTGTGGCACATTAGTATATGTGAGGGGGCAAACTCCTCAAGATGGGTGGTGACCATGGTGGCCATGTAGAAGTCGGCAACTTTTGTTTTGTCATTAGGAAGAGGGCCATGTGACACATCAAACTTCTTGGTAATGTCACAAGAAAAACAATGGTGCGCTTGGTTTCAACGTAACTTTCTACACAGTGCTCCAAATTAATATGCAAATTGTGTTTAAGTGTCATAAAGATTAAATAAGTTGTTTTTCAATTACATCCATGGATGGAATTGTGTCTCAGGACTCTTTGTATCACTGAAATCAATCTCGGACACCTTTGATCATTTGTTTGCCAGGTGAGCCCTTAATTAAAGTTAAAACCACCATTTTCAAGCAATATAGGAAGGAAAAATGATCTCTGCTGCTGAGAAGCGTGAAATAGTTGAATGTCTTGGACATGTAATGAAAACCTTAGATATTTCATGAAAACTTAAGTGTGATCACCATAATGTTAAGAGATTTGTAGCTGAGTCACAGCACACACGGGTTCGTGCAGATAAAGGCGCAAAGGAGCAGCTGCTAAAAGACCATAACAAAGCAGCAAACACATATTTGAAGCTGCTGGTGACTCTTGGCGGGGATAGCTCAGTAGGTAGAGTGGTTGCCCCATGATCGGAAGGTCGGGGGTTCGATTCCCCTTAACAGCTACCCTGAGGTACCCCTGAGCAAGGTACCGTCCCTACACACTGCTCCCCGGGCGCCCAATGGCTGCCCACTGCTTCACTGAGTGAATGTGTTAAATGCAGAGAGCAATTTCCCCACGGGGCTCAATAAAGTACAATAATGTACACACTTTCTTCTTCTTCTTCTTGGTGGCGCTGTCACTTGGTGTTCACTTCCTGTTCCTGCTCAAACACAGTGGTGTTTCTGAGTAGCTTATCTGCTTAGCAATTTAATTAAAAACTGTAAGATAACTTCTTTTCTCATAGTATAATCTTCACGTGCTTCATCCGAAGCACACTCTCTGTGTACTCACTACCTAACTTATAGCCAGTTCGGGGATGACTTCAAACACATGGGTCCTCTGTCGGACTATAGGAAAACCTGGACATTTTCATCAATCTCGAAAGTCCCCCCGGACGCCCCCCGGACATGTCCACTTTTTAAAGTGGACATGTCCGGGGAAAAGAGGACGGTTGGTCACCCTAGTATTGTTAGGAGAGACGGCATCCATCCCACTTTGGATGGAGCAGCTCTCATTTCTAGAAATATGGACAAATTTATTAAACCCCCCAAAATATGACTATCCAGAGTTGGAACCAGCAACAGTCTTACACGCCTCTCTGCAGCTTCTCTCCTCCTGCTACCCCCCAAAACCCCATCTCCATAGAGCTAGATTTCTCAGACTTTTTATCTGATTTATAAAATAATTATTGTGGGTGATTTTAACATCCATGTAGATGCTAAAAATGACAGCCTCAACATGGCATTTAATCTGTTATTAGACTCAATTGGCTTCTCTCAAAATGTAAAAGAACCCACCCACCACTTTAATCACACTCTAGATCTTGTTTTAACATATGGCATAGAAACTGAACATTTAACAGTGTTTCCTGAAAACCCTCTCCTGTCTGATCATTTCCTGATAACATTTACATTTACAATAATTGATTACACAGCGGTGGAGAGTAGACGTTTATCAAAGTAGATGTCTTTCTGAAAGCGCTGTAACTAAGTTTAAGAATATAATCCACCCACTGTTATCATCTTCAATGCCCTGTACCAACATAGAGCAGAGCAGCTATCTGAACGCTGCTCCAACAGAGGTCGATTATCTTGTTAATAATTTCACCTCCTCACTACGTACGACTCTGGATACTGTAGCTCCAGTGAAAACTAAGGTCTCTAATCAGAAGTACCTGACTCCGTGGTATAATTCTCAAACACGTACCCTAAAGCAGATGACTCGTAATCTGGAGAGGAAATGGCGTGTCACAAATTTAGAGGATCATCATTTAGCCTGGAGAAATAGTTTGCTGCTTTATAAGAAAGCCCTCTGCAAAGCCAGAACATCTTACTATTCATCACTGATTGAAGAAAATAAGAACAACCCCAGGTTTCTCTTCAGCTCTGTAGCCAGGCTGACAAACAGTCAGAGCTCTGTTGAGCCAACCATCCCTTTAACGTTAACTAGTAATGACTTCATGAACTTCTTCACAAATAACATTTTTATCATTAGAGAAAAAATTACCAGTAATCATCCCACAGATGTAATATTATCTACAGCTACTCTTAGTACCATTGATGTTAAGTTAGACTCTTTTTCTCTAATTGATCTTTCTGAGTTAACTTCAATAATTACTTCCTCCAAACCATCAACGTGTCTTTTAGACCCCATTCCTACAAAACTGCTCAAAGAAGTCCTGCCATTAATTAATGCTTCGATCTTAAATATGATCAACCTATCTCTAATAATCAGCTATGTACCACAGGCCTTCAAGCTGGCTGTAGTTAAACCTTTACTCAAAAAGCATCTCTAGACCCAGCAGTCTTAGCTAATTATAGGCCAATCTCCAACCTTCCTTTCAGATCAAAAATCCTTGAAAGAGTAGTTGTCAAACAGCTAACAGATCATCTGCAGAGGCTTATTTGAAGAGTTTCAGTCAGGTTTCAGAGCTCATCACAGCACAGAAACAGCTTTAGTGAAGGTTACAAATGATCTTCTTATGGCCTCTGACAGTGGACTCATCTCTGTGCTTGTCCTGCTAGACCTCAGTGCAGCGTTCGATACTGTCGACCATAATATCCTGTTAGAGCGATTAGAACATGCTGTAGGTATTACAGGTACTGCACTGCAGTGGTTTGTATCATATCTATCTAATAGACTCCAGTTTGTGCATGTAAATGGAGAGTCTTCTTCACACACTGAGGTTAATTATGGAGTTCCACAGGGTTCAGTGCTAGGCCCAATTCTGTTTACATTATACATGCTTCCCTTAGGCAGCATCATTAGAAGACATAGCATACATTTACACTGCTATGCAGATGACACCCAGCTCTATCTGTGCATGAAGCCAGATAACACACACCAATGAGTTAAACTTCAGGAATGTCTTAAAGACATAAAGACCTGGATGGCCGCTAACTTTCTGCTTCTTAATTCAGATCAAACTGAGGTTATTGTACTCGGCCCTGAAAAGCTTAGAAATATGGTATCTAAGCAGATTCTTACTCTGGATGGCATTACCTTGGCCTCCAGTAACGCTGTGAGGAACCTTGGAGTCATTTTTGACCAGGACATGTCCTTCAACGCACATATTAAACAAATATGTAAGACTGCTTTCTTCCATGTGTGCAACATCTCTAAAGTTAGAAATATCCTGTCTCAGAGTGATGCTGAAAAACTAGTTCATGCATTTATTACTTCCAGGCTGGACGACTGTAATTCATTATTATCAGGAAGTCCTAAAAACTCACTGAAAAGCCTTCAGCTAATCCAAAATGCTGCAGCAAGAGTGCTGACAGGGACTAGAAAGAGAGAGCATATTTCTCCTGTTTTGGCTTCCTGTTAAATCCAGAAATTTTCTAACAGTCCAGTTCACTGATGAGTGCAGTGCAACCCTGGATGGTCCAGATGGATGCAGTGGTGGATGGTTGGTGGACGGCCACCATGTCCCAACAAGGCTGCGTCGTCAGCAAGGAGGTGGTATAGTCATGTTTTGGGCCGGAATCACGGGGAGAGAGCTGGTCGGCCCCTTTAGGGTCCCTGAAGGTGTGAAAATGACCTCTGCAAAGTATGTGGAGTTTCTGACTGACCACTTTCTTCCATGGTAGAAAGAGAAGAACTGTGCCTTCCGCAACAAAACCATCTTCATGCAAGACAATGCACCATCTCATGCTACAATACCTCTGCATCATTGGCTGCTATCGGCATAAAAGGAGAGAAACTCATGGTGTGGTCCACATTTTTCCCTGACCTCAATCCTACTGAGAACCTTTGGAGGATCCTCAAGCAAAAAAATATGAGGGTGGGAGGCAGTTCACATCCAAACAGCAGCTCTGGGAGGCAGCTCTGACATCCTGCAAACACATGATAGGGCACATGGAGTGGGGGGGGTGCTGTTGCAACTATAATAAATAAGCTTATATAATAAATACAGTTTAAAGAGTTAGGGATGTTGGTTGCATTAAAGTATACATAGAAAAACAGTTAAACTTTATACTTAAAATGTAATGTCCATGGGTGTTGGCAGTGCAGTTATCCTCCAATCAGGGTGGAGGTAGGGCATGTTTGACAGCCTGCGGGTAAACACTTCTGTTGAGTCTGTTTGTCTTCGACGTGATGGCCCTGCAGCGTTTACCAGAGGGAGGTGAGTGTCCAGGGTGCGAGGGGCCCTTGATGATGATGCTGGCTTTCTGCTGAAGTGTGCCAGTATAAATGTCTCTGAGGGGGGTTAGTGAGGTGCCGATTGCCCGCTCTGCTGCCCTCACCACCTCTTGTCCTCCGCGGTGCAGCAGTTGAACCAGAGTGTGCAGCAGTAGGTCAGAAGGCTCTCGATGGTGGAGAGGTAGAAGTTTACTAGCAGTCTCTGGGGTATTTGGGCCTGACGTAGTTCCCTGAGGAAGTACAGCCTTTGTTGTGCTTTTCCTGCCTGGTGGGAAATGTTTGTTGACCAGGTAAGGCCGGCCGAGATGTGGACTCCGGGGAACTTAAAGCTTTCTACCATTTCTACCTCCTCCATCAATGTAGAGGGTAGAGTGCTCAGATCACTTTGTTCTAGGACTGGGCGATATGACCCAAAAGTCATATCTCGATATTCTTTAGCTGGATGGCGATATATGATAAATATATCTCGACATTTTTTAAAGCCATAAAGTAAGAACAAAAAAAGAGTTCTTAGTCAAAGCTGTGTCCCAGATCTCACACAGGCACTTTTATTAACATACAGCGTAGATGTACATGAAACAATTTCTCAGAAATAAATTATCAGCATTTATTAAATAATGATGCTCCATAAATAAAATAAAACAATGTTGTTTTTGTGCATAACAAAAAGCTCACAATTGTGCAGTTAAAATGTAAACTAACAGACGCTGAGCATAATAACAAAGATTTCACAGCTGCTCTGTTCCCAACTTCTACTGCGTGACTGACAGCCTGGAGTTTGAAGTCCTCTTCGTAACCGTGTCTCTTACAGGTGCAATTTGTGGTCCTTATACGCACACAATACGGTAATATTGCAGCACTAAAATTGTCATGATCCTGGGTCCTTTTGACCCAGCGTTTTGTGTTTTCTCTTCGCAATTTTGGTTCTGTTCTTCCTCTGGTTAGTGTTTACTCTGTTCTGCCCGTGTGTTCCTGTATCTAGTCCGCGTTTCTTAGTTTGTGTCCTTTCATGTGTAAGTTCCTGTTTTATTGTGAAGGTCTGTGTCTTATGTGAGTGTTTTCAGTTTGCCTCCCTAGTCTCGTCATGTTAATTACTCCCAGCTGTGTCCCCACCTGTATGTAATCCCCCTGTGTTCTCTGAGTGTATTTAAGTTGTGTCTTCTGTCATAGTAGTTGCTGGTTCGCCTGTGTTGTTTCCCCTCGGTCTCCCTGTATGTATTTCCCCGGACCTCCCTGCACCGTCATTCTTGGTTTGTGTTGTTAGTTTACCCAGTTTAGGTTTCAGTTTCATGTTCCTAGCGCCTTTGTTGTTTGCATTTTTGTTGTTAATAAACACTCACCTGCACCAGAGCTGCCGCCTTTTGGTCCTATATATATTCCACACGGCTTGCCCCCGCAAACCGTGACAGAACGAACCAGCCACCATGGACCCAGCGGCAGTAAATCCGTCCGAGGAGCTCCAGGACGACATCACATACAATGTGGAGATCCTTCTCAGCCTATGGCTGGAACATCCCCCGGAAGAGCTTCGCCGCGCAGCAGAAGACCGGCTGCAACGGCTCTTTTCCGGCCTGCCATGGCTATTGGACTCGCTTCCTCCGACCATGCAGGCTTTTCTCCGGCTCACACCGCACCTTCTCTCAGCCACTCCTGCCTCGCTGCCCGACTCGCCGGATGTGATCTTGCCCGGCCCGTCGGAGCCGTCTGCGGGGAGGAGACGCCGATCGCGCCGCAAGCGCGCCACCCCACAGCTGGACGTTCGGACTTCTAATTCGCCGGCTGTGGTGAGTGAGGACTGTTTTCCATTTGCGGACTGTATGACTGTTCATTCAGGGGCGGTGTTCTGTGCGGCAGATGACTTTGTGAACAGCATATCACCTCCCCCGCAGCCACTCTCAGCCCAGTTAGCTCCCGCGCAGCCACTCTCAGCCCAGTTAGCTCCCGCGCAGCCACTCTCAGCCCAGTTAGCTCCCCCGCAGCCAGTGCCACCCTCAGCTCAGTCTCCAGTGCCACCCTCAGCTCAGTCTCCAGTGCCACCCTCAGCTCAGTCTCCAGTGCCGCCTGTAGCGCAGGCCCCAGTAGCTCCAGTGCCGCCTGTAGCGCAGGCCCCAGTAGCTCCCGTAACTCTGGCTCCAGTAATAGTGGTCTCACATACTCACTCCATGCAGGGAGAAAGTATAATTTTACCTCAAGGTGCTTTTTGTAGTTCAGCCGCCTTTGGCACAGTTTGCCGCTCCAGGGCTTCCCCAGAGGCTAGGTCCCAGTCCTCAGCTGATTCTGGACCCCTGGAGTTTAAGCAGCCACCCGAGGGACCGCTCCGGCCTTCGTCTCTTGTCTCCGCTGGAGGGTCCGACGGACCGCTCCGGCCTTTGTTTCCTGTTTCAGCTGGGGGGCCTGAGGAGCCCGTCCAGCAGCCTTCCTCGTCAGCTGGTGGTTCCGGAGAACCACACCAGCCTCATGCCTCGTCGGCTGGAGGGTCCGAGGGGCCCGTTCAGCCTCCTGTCTCCGCTGGAGGGTCCGAGGGGCCCGTTCAGCAACCTTCCTCGTCAGCTGGGGGTTCAGGAGAACCGCACCAGCACCATGCCACATCAGCTGGAGGGCCCGAGGAGCCCATCCAGCCACCATCTGCTACGCCAGCTCCAGCCTGTGCTTCGTCAGCTGCAGCTCCAGCCTGTGCTTCGTCAGCTGCAGCTCCAGCCTGTGCTTCGTCAGCTGCAGCTCCAGCCTGTGCTTCGTCTGCTGCAGCCTCAGAGCCTTCGTCTGCTGCAGCTCCAGCCTGTGCTTCGTCTACTGCAGCCTCAGAGCCTTCGTCTGCTGCAGCCTCAGAGCCTTCGTCTGCTGCAGCCTCAGAGCCTTCGTCTGCTGCAGCCTCATCGCCAGCTGCAGCCTCATCGCCAGCTGCAGCCTCATCGCCAGCTGCAGCCTCATCGCCAGCTGCAGCCTCGTCTGGTCCGGCTTCATCGCCAGCTGCAGCCTCGTCTGGTCCGGCTTCATCCGAGTCTTCATCCTCGTCTGGTCCGGCCTCTGCCTGTGCTTCTGTTACGCCTGGTCCTGCCTCTGCTTCAGCGTCGCCTGGTCCTGTGCCCTCCAAGCCTCGGCCGGTGCGCCTGACACTTGGGCGCCGCCGCTGCCTTCCGCGCGGCCAGCCCCCTGATCGCCATCGCCTGAGTGGCCGCCGTTGCCTTCCGCACGGCCGGCCCCCGGACCGCCATCGCCTGAGTGGCCGCCGCTGCCTTCCGCACGGCCGGCCCCCGGACCGCCATCGCCTGAGTGGCCGCCGTTGCCGTCCGCACGGCCGGCCTCCCGAACTGTTTTGGACTCCTGTGCTGTCGGCCCCCTGAACTCTTCTGTTTTGGACTCTGTTTTTTTCCTGTGTTTTGGTGTGCTTCGTTTCTTTTGGTTTTGGGCTCGTTTTTTGTTTTTGTCTTTTGGCCTTCTGGTGCTCCGGTTTTGTTTTGCTTCGAGCCCTCCTTCCTGGGCCCCCGCCGCCCGCCCTGGTCGGGTTGTTTTCTGTTTTTTCTGGCTGTTTTGTTTCTTGTTGGGCTGTCTGGAGCCAGCCTTTGAGGGGGGGGTACTGTCATGATCCTGGGTCCTTTTGACCCAGCGTTTTGTGTTTTCTCTTCGCGATTTTGGTTCTGTTCTTCCTCTGGTTAGTGTTTACTCTGTTCTGCCCGTGTGTTCCTGTATCTAGTCCGCGTTTCTTAGTTTGTGTCCTTTCATGTGTAAGTTCCTGTTTTATTGTGAAGGTCTGTGTCTTATGTGAGTGTTTTCAGTTTGCCTCCCTAGTCTCGTCATGTTAATTACTCCCAGCTGTGTCCCCACCTGTATGTAATCCCCCTGTGTTCTCTGAGTGTATTTAAGTTGTGTCTTCTGTCATAGTAGTTGCTGGTTCGCCTGTGTTGTTTCCCCTCGGTCTCCCTGTATGTATTTCCCCGGACCTCCCTGCACCGTCATTCTTGGTTTGTGTTGTTAGTTTACCCAGTTTAGGTTTCAGTTTCATGTTCCTAGCGCCTTTGTTGTTTGCATTTTTGTTGTTAATAAACACTCACCTGCACCAGAGCTGCCGCCTTTTGGTCCTATATATATTCCACACGGCTTGCCCCCGCAAACCGTGACAAAAATAGTAATCTCCAAATGCTTTCTTTTTACCGACCAGCTCCTCTTTGATAGCTGCCGTGTCCGTCCCGTCCTGAATATAAAAACATATCGATATATTTAAAAACTCGATATATCGCCCAGTCCTAGTTTGTTCTTCTGGAGTCGATTACCATCTCCTTGGTCTTGGCTGTGTTCAGATGCAGGTTGTTGTCGTCGCACCATCGCTTCAGATGCTGAACCTCCTCTCTGTAGCTGAATCATCGCTGTTGTCGATCAGTCCTATGACGGTGGGGTCGTCAGCAAATTATATAATGGTGTTACTGGTGTGGATTGGAGAACAGTCATGGGTGAAAAGTGAGTATAAGAGGGGACTGAGGACACACCCCTGTGGGACACCTAATTCAGAATGAGGGTGGAGGAGGTGTGCTCTCCCATTCTGATGTTCTGGGGTCTGTTGCTCAGGAAGTCCAGTATCCAGCTGCACTGTGAGCTGCTGAGTCATGGGTTGCTTAGTTTTTTAACCAGTCTGTGGGGTCTGTGGTCCACAAACAGCATTCTCACATAGGAGTTACTAATGTCCAGGTGTGTGAGGGTTGAGTGAAGAGCTGTTAATGTGGTGTCCTCTGTATGGCTTACTTTAATATTTAATATATTTAATATTTAATATAACTTACTTTAATATTTGATTTAATATTTGATTTACACAGGCGACCGAAGAATTTTCTTGATGGTGGAGTGGATGTTTGTCAGAAACAGTTCTGTCATGATCCTGGGTCCTTTTGACCCAGCGTTTTGTGTTTTCTCTTCGCGATTTTGGTTCTGTTCTCTAATTGGTGTTTACCCTGTTCCCCCCCCGTGTGTTCCTGTTTTATTGTGAAGGTCTGCGTCTTATGTGAGTGTTTTCAGTTTGCCTCCCTGGTCTCGTCATGTTAATCACTCCCAGCTGTGTCTCCCACCTGTGTGTAATCTCCCTGTGTTCTCTGAGTGTATTTAAGTTGTATTTTCTGTCTTGGTAATCGCTGGTTCGTCTGTGTTGTTTCCCCTCGCTCTCCCTGTATGTATTTCTCCGGACCTCCCTGCATCCTCATTCTGGTTTGTCTTATTAGTTTACCCAGTTTAGGTTTCCGGTTTCATGTTTTGTCGCCACCGCTGTTTGTACTCACACCCCTGTAAATAAACACTCATCTGCACCAGAGCTGCTGCATTTTGGGTCCTATTTCATATTCCACACGGCTTGCCCCGGCAAACCGTGACAAGTTCCTTTCTTCTCTTGGTGAAATGAACTCCGTTGGGTATAAAAATTCAGTTGTGGAAAAATCTCAAGCATGGATGTTAATCACAAAGCAGTCGACAGCCTTTCTAATGCTGGAGTTGACCATCTTCCCGTCCCTGCGCTTCCATATCGCCACAATCGACTCTCGTTGACTGATAAATGTGCAGCTGTCATTGAGACTGTTATATGTCAACTCTGTGTGCTGTTGCATCAATTCCTTCTTAATGATTCCTTCTTTGAGGCGGATCATGTAGCAGTAGTTGCAGGTAGTTTGTAGTTGTTAGCTAACTACTAGCTGATTTTGCACTCCACCCCCTTGTCCAAGAATAGGTACTTCCTGGCTTCAAACAACTTTTGAGGTTAACAAAGAGTCCAAAATGAGTAGGTGAAATTATAGTCACTACATTCATGTTATCTCTACAGTCTATGGACATCTCCCAGTGGTTGGTGGAACTGTTGTGAAGCCTTAGGCTGAACTTTTTGGCCCTCACCATCTTGGTTTTTAGAAGAAAAAGTGATTTTATCCGGTTGTTCAGTGATGACGTGACGAATCTTACTTCCGGGCCTAAAGTAGTCTGCGTTTAATATGGCTTTTGTGTTGTTAACATGTTTAATGTTTTGTATTTTCTTCTATTTAATCTCAAAAAGCTCCTAAAACAGTCAGTGATCACTGTTGACCTCCCTCGGCTTTTATTACCACTAATCATTTATTTAAGCTCAGTTTTTAAAACCTTAGGATGTAACTACAGCCCAGCCCATGCAGCAGTATATGAATGACTAACCTCGTATTGTGGATGGATTATCTCAGTTGTTCTCCTGGCTGAAGTTTGGTCCTTTTACAGCATCCTGCCATGCGATTACATTTGTTCCTGACCACCGAGAACACTCACGTTAACTTTTATCGAGTGGAAAAAAAGTTAGCTTGTTTATATTATGCTAACATAGCTGTGTTAGCTAGCGGTCACGTAGCACATCATTATATACCAGCTAGCCCAACTTCAGTAACCCTACAAACGTCACTGCTGTTTAGTTTTCTGTCTTCATTTATGCTGGAAGTGATAGCAGAGCTGTACGTTTTAATTTGTTTCCAAAACCCCGCAGTCAGGACATGCTATATTGTATTTAGATAGAAGCTAGCGAGCTAACTCCCTGCTAACTTCTAACTCCGTTAAATGTCATAAATTCCGTTTTCATGGATGCCTGGATGTTAAACTCAATTGTTACACCTGGTAGAGCAGAACGCTGATCATTTTATTAAAGATGAAAGACTTTAGACAGTTTTTCAACTCTCAGTAATGCCATAGTGATCGTTTGATATATGGACCTGCAGCGGAGTTTAGGTCCAGACACGGCTAGTGACGTCAGACTGAACAACCGGATAAAATTAACATCATGTTGGACTGAAGAAGATATGAGATTTTGATTGAGACTTAAAATTTCTTTGGAAAATGAGGATATTAATCAATGAGGTGACTCATCAAGTCCCATTTGTGGTTTCTGTGCTTCCACTTGCTGCAACAGCTCCTTGTGTCAGGGAGCAGCTGCTAGAGAAAGGTAGTCTCTTTGTCATGACAGTTTTCAAGCTTAACCTGATTCCAACCACCATAAGTTACATTTTCTGCTCATTAGTGATTTAAAACATGTGTGAGGGACCAAGCAGCTAAAGCAGAGAAGACACAGGAAGAAATGTCTTCATAATGGGCTTTAAAAAAAAAAAAAAAAATTATTTTAACCCCCAAATAAAGTTCAAAAGGACAGAGTTCAACATGTAATCAAAATGTAATTAGCAGACCCATAAAAGATGTCAAATAAATATAATTACAAAAGGTGATTTCCAGAAAGTGGACACAAAAAAACAAACAAACACCAATACTAAGCACAAAATGACATAAGTAAACCTAAAACACCCCCGTTTCTGACATGCACATGGTTGAGTCCAGACAGGAAGCAGCCACGCCCCAAACCAGAGAAAGAGAAACATAATTCATATAACAAAAACCCCACACAATACTAATATGTGTGCTTCATAATATCAGTGTTATCAGTGAAAACATTAATGAATTCTATTAGTGAAATAACTGTAAACCAAACTAATGAAATGAGTGAATGCACTGGTTTTACCCATGTGTGGCTGATGCCATCATGTCAAGGCTAAAACGGTCTTAAATTTGGCAGTCAGTGCAACCAAGACTGCTTTACCGGAGAGCGGTATGACCTCCAGGTGTACATTACTGAAGCCCATTCCATAAAGCCTCGACACACAGTTTTATTTGTCATTTGTGATTTTAGAGGATGTTTGGGCACAGCAGATGTCAGCTGGCCTTTTATGCACCGTGGCCTGCTGCTGCTTTGTGGCTGAAATGCTTCCAGTTTGCAGTAGGTGCATGATTTTATACAACCTGCGGTAATGAGACTGAACACAGCTGGATTCAAAGGTTAGGAGGTGTGGTCCAGTCCTGCGGACAGTCTAAACTTGTTTCTTAGCACCGCCTCATCATTGCAGCAATGGTTTGAATCTGCTGGTAATCAGATAAAGTTGCCCAGCTGTCAGTCAGAGTGTGAGTGGTTTGTGTGAGTCTTTGTAACTCTCTGTGACCAATTCAGTATCCATATTGAAGGCTTTTCACCTTTGACGTTTTTCTGATGTCAGGGAACCTCTGACTTTTTGTTGGGTGGGCTAATGGACACTCCAGGAAACACGATCCACACAGGCCCCCACCCACTGAGCCCAGCTGTACCTTTACCAACAAGGACCTCTTGTGTCTGCATTGTAATGCTAGTGCATGAGCTTGATTTACAGCAGCGTTGCTTCATATGCTCTTCTGCTTTGTGAAGTAAAGCCTAAAGTGTCACCTTGATGAAGTTCCTGGTATAGCCTGTGCTGGCTCCTTTTTAAACTGTAAGAGCTTACTGTGACTCAAGCACACACAAAACAGGAACAAGCTTATCAGACTGATGTTATTACACTTTTCTTTTCATTATGAGCTGAGCCACCTGCTGCTTCCATTTACTAGTCTGTGTATTTGGTTGGGTGGTGTGGATGACTTGCACTAAGCCACTTAAACCAAACCCTTCTGCACCAGCAGGTGTCACTGTTTCCCTTGTCTCATCCGCGACAAATATTTACACTGACACAGCCCAACGTGACAGTAGAGGTCATTTCATGCCTTTGAGGATACAGAGACAGTGTTCGGCCTCCATTTAAAGACTGTGGGTGTGCTACTAAAATGAGTCACAGTCACAAGGAGGCTTATGTGAGGTAGAAGATATCTTTGATCTAAAATAAGATGTTGAGTCTAAAGTGTGCTCCTACCTTTTTTATTTTACTCCTTCAGCTAATTGCGAGTCCTCCCTCTGGCCTGTTCCTCCCTCCCCTCAGCTGTCAGCATCTCCCCATTAAATCAGCTCTAGCTGTGCTCGCACATGCAAACAGAAAGCTGCTTTTAAGCCTGTGTGTGCAGTGGAAACTGTCCACTGACAGAACACATCAGGCGGAGGTTTCCACGTTAAATAGCTCCAGCGTGCAGTGTGATGAGAAACAGGAGGGATGGATGGGGTGTTATAAGAAGGTGAGCAAGAGGGAGAGATTGCAGTGTTTTCCCTCTGCGTAGCAGCGAGCAGCCCCACCCCTTTGGACTGCCTCTGCACGTCTCTGCTCCGCCATTGTAGCTGC
Organism: Aulonocara sp. 'chitande type north' Nkhata Bay; assembly: GCF_057382095.1. Taxonomy (NCBI): domain Eukaryota; kingdom Metazoa; phylum Chordata; class Actinopteri; order Cichliformes; family Cichlidae; genus Aulonocara; species Aulonocara sp. 'chitande type north' Nkhata Bay. The sequence continues at coordinate 1,341,240 of NC_141358.1, read as the reverse complement.
ACGGATATTCGTGTCATGTCCCTCACTTCGCTCCCTATCTGCTTCAACTCCCAGATTCTGTTTTGCACAGTCATGGCTGTAATATTCATTTATTCTCCTTTACATGTATGGACTGGTAATAATGGTAATAAAAATAGAAGCAGCAAAGCGCATGAAAAACAATCTTTGTACTACTGCCACACAATAAAGAGCATTTTATTTTTATTTAAAAGGTCATCTGTGTCTTATTTTAAAAATAATGTTGAAGTGGAATGATAGAGAAATACAGATAACTTAATTAAAACAATGTTGGAAAAATGCAGAGAAACTCGTTGCCTCTTTGTTATGATTCCAACCTTTAAGGAATATTCAATCATTTACTAAAAGTAGTTGTACTACTTTGTTTAAAAAACCCTGACAATCAGAAGAACCCCTATGATTAACCACTTGGTGACCGTGGGAAAGAAAAACTGCTTTTTAATGGGAAGTAACCCTCAGAACAAGGTTCAGGGAGGGGCGGCCCTCTGCTGCAACCATTTGGGGTGATGGAAGGAAGACAGGACAAAAGACACACTGTGGAAGAGAGCCAGAGATTAATTATATCTCATGATTAAACACAGGGTAGCGTATAAACACATAGTGAGTGAAAAGAGGTGTGAGAAGGAGAAACACCCAGTGCATCATGGGAATCCCCCAGCAGCCTACACATATTGCAGCATGACTAAGAGAGGATTGAGGGTCACCTGGTCCAGCCCTAACTATATGCTTTAGCAAAGAGGAAAGTTTGAAGCCTAATCTTAAAAGTTTAGAGTCTAGGTCTCCAAACTCCATACTGGGAGCAGGTTCCACAGAAGAGTGGCTGAAGGCTCTGCCTCCCATTCTAGGTTTAAATATCCTCAGAACAACACGCCTGCAGCCTGAGATTGAAGTGCTTTATTGGGACAATGTGGTAATATGAGGTTTTTAAGATAAGAGTGATTCTGATCATTCAAGACCTCACAAGTAAGACGAAGGATTTGAAATTCAACTCTGGTTTCAACAGGGAGACAATGAAAAGAAGCGAGTATATGCTCGCTTTCTAGTCCCAGTCAATACAGAATCTTGGATAAATTGGGGAGTTTTGGGGACAAGTCTGCACTAGAAATAACAAATGCATGAACTAGTTTTCAGAATAATTTTGAGACAGGAATTGCACAAATGCAAGAAAGCAGTCCTACATATTTTTAATATGCACACTGAAGGTCACAGGACATCATATTTCTAAGCTTTTCAGAGCCGAGTACAATAACCTCAGTTTGATCTGAATTAAGAAGCAGAAAGTTAGCGGCCATCCAGGTCTTTATGTCTTTAAGACATTCCTGCAGTTTAACTCATTGGTGTGTGTTATCTGGCTTCATGGACAGATAGAGCTGGGTGTCATCTGCATAGCAGTGTAAATGTATGCTATGTCTTCTAATGATGCTGCCTAAGGGAAGCATGTATAGTGTACACAGAATTGGTCCTAGCACTCTGCACTTCTGTTTTAACTTAAAATATTGAAAAGTTCTCCAGAGTGGGGATTGGTTAAGTGGAAACTATAAACTGCCCATAGGTGTGGATGTGAGTGAGAATGGTCTCTGGCCATTTGCCTCTGCGTTTTGGCCTCCTGTCCACACTGAGACGCAGATTTTGGTCAAGGAAAACTGAGCTTTTTGAAAACGCTCTCCAAAGCGGATACATTTGAAAATGCAGTTTTCGTGTCACAGTGTGGACAGCGTAACCGCAGGCTTTCGGAAACAATGACACATTTGAGTCATATGATGCAGTCATGTGACCAATTAAACTAAGATAGCGGAGGGCATTATACAGCAGCTGTTTTGTTTGTTCTCAATTTTGTTAAAGATTAATATCAGTCTGTACGTGCTCCAAAAAGCTTTTCTTCAAATTCTTTAATTCTCACTCGCTTTTGCAACTTTGTACTTTTGTGTTACTCGCAGCAACAACCTCATTGTTAGTCCACTTAAAAAACTTTTCCTCGACATTTTGTCGCCACGTTTCAAAGAGCTGGAAAGTAAATAAACAGCAGACAGAAATAAGGGCAGATCGAATCGTCTTATGTTTCACGCATGCGCAGGACAGGAACGTTTCAGCGTGGATGAACAAGTGTTCGGAAACTATTGGAAACGATAGTATGGATGCGGAGCGTTTTTAGATGAAAACACTGTTTTCAAATTTGGTGTAGACGTAGCCTCTGTCTGTGTGTTAGCCCTGTGACAGAGTGGCGACCTGTCCAGGGCCAACCCTGCCTCTCGCCCTAAGACAGCTGGGATAGGCTCCAGCTGCCCCCTGCGACCCTCAAAGGGATGATTCAAGGAATGGCTGGATGGAAAAGTTCTTTCTTCCCACCTACCACCAACTGTTTGCTCTTTGGTAATCATCTGATTTTTAGGGCCTAATACTGTAGGGTCCTTAACTGACAGTACAAAGCACCCAGAGGTGACTGTTATTGTGATTTGGTGATATATAAATAAAATGAAATTGATATTTGATGCCAAATTTGATACCATGATGTTATGAAACAACGATTTTTCAGTATGCTATAATATACAGTCTCTAATCCTGGTATCTGTGTATGTGAATAAGTTAACTCTGAAGAGACAAAAACAGGAATTCTACACATGCCAGAGTTTTGTTTTTCGAAGACTTCAAAGGCTTTTAAATGGATAATCTTTTACATGTTTCTATGACATAGTGAAGAATGTATAATCCGATTGTTAAGTGATGACGTGATGAATCCTACTTCCAGGCCTAAAGTAGTCTGCGTTTAATATGGCTTTTGTGTTGTTAACATGTTTAATGTTTTGTATTTTCTTCTATTTAATCTCAAAAAGCTCCTAAAACAGTCAGTGATCACTGTTGACCTCCCTCGGCTTTTATTACCGCTAATCATTTATTTAAGCTCAGTTTTTAAAACCTTAGGATGTAACTACAGCCCAGCCCATGCAGCAGTATATGAATGACTAACCTCGTATTGTGGATGGATTATCTCAGTTGTTCTCCTGGCTGAAGTTTGGTCCTTTTACAGCATCCTGCCATGCGATTACATTTGTTCCTGACCACCGAGAACACTCACGTTAACTTTTATCGAGTGGAAAAAAAGTTAGCTTGTTTATATTATGCTAACATAGCTGTGTTAGCTAGCGGTCACGTAGCACATCATTATATACCAGCTAGCCCAACTTCAGTAACCCTACAAACGTCACTGCTGTTTAGTTTTCTGTCTTCATTTATGCTGGAAGTGATAACAGAGCTGTACGTTTTAATTTGTTTCCAAAACCCCGCAGTCAGGACATGCTACATTGTATTTAGATAGAAGCTAGCGAGCTAACTCCCTGCTAACTTCTAACTTCATTAAATGTCATAAATTCCGTTTTCATGGATGCCTGGATGTTAAACTCAATTGTTACACCTGGTAGAGCAGAACGCTGATCATTTTATTAAAGATGAAAGACTTTAGACAGTTTTCAACTCTCAGTAATGCCACAGTGATCGTTTGATATATGGACCTGCAGCGGAGTTTAGACCCAGACACAGCTAGTGACGTCAGACTGAACAACCGGATAGGAATGTAACCATGTGTGTGTGTGTGTGAGCGTGTGTGTGTGAGCGTGTGTGTGTGTGAGCGTGTGTGTGTGTGAGCGTGTGTGTGTGAGCGTGTGTGTGTGTGAGCGTGTGTGTGTGAGCGTGTGTGTGTGAGCGTGTGTGTGTGTGAGCGTGTCTGTGTGTTACAGGACACTGTTATTCCTGCAGGGTGTAGTTGCTGACTCTGACAAAACCAAATCCTAGTCTGTGTCAGTGACTGGCAGAGAGATGGGGCAGCTGTCTTCACACAGCTCGGCAGCAGGATAAGAGTAGTGATCAAAGAGAGGCTAGTGGAGAATATATTAAAATAAAGGGGGTGGGGGAGGGGGGTGTCTTAGGGCACGGAGGGGGTGGAGTTGAGTAGACTGGAGAGCGAGCGAGGTAGGGGTAGTGTGACAAATAAGGCTGTGAAGGAGTGGACGTGTGGAAAACGAGGCATGCTGCTTGTGCTCGGGGGATTGCCTGCAGCCAGATACAGTATGTGCACAAGTCTCAGTGCAGACACAAGTTTTAATGACCAAAACTCAACTTCAGGACAGAAAACATTCATAGACAACAATGTGTTCTTATCTATACATGAAGAGGATGCCGTTCATAGGTGCAGATTGCAGTACTTGCTTAGGACACTTTGTCAGTGTACAGGTTGAAATGTACAGGTTGAAGTGCCTGAACTCAAAAATTAACACCTCGACTCAAAACCAACTGATAATAATTTTGTGAAACAGTTTTTCTGACTGTAGTTCTTGTGAGAGTAGGGAACAGCTGGAAGACAGCGGCTGCTGTAGGACAAAGATGCTTTAGTTTGTCAAGAGAGAGCCATGAAAACCACTACAACGGGTGTATTTCTACTACTGCTTGGACTGGATCTGATCCTGAGTTTTTCTCCTGGGGCGGATCCAGTCGAAGGTAGGTCCATTTTTAACTCAAATGCTAATAATGAGTGAGAAGCGTCCACCTTGATTTACCTTGGAAGAGGCTGTAAAAGTTTGTGAAAGGGCTCCGATACAGGTCAGGGAGTCAGAGATGTTCACTCCTGTGTACAGTGACGTCTGTACTGAGATGATGTTGGTAAGTGCTGCTGTTAGCCGCTGTTTGCCGCTGTTAGTCGCTATTAGCCTCTGTTAGCCTCTGTTAGCCTCTGTTAGCTGCTGTTAGCCTCTGTTAGTGAAACTGCCTTTGAAATCGATGCAACTTTGTTGGACTGTTTAGTGAATAAACTCATATAATGTGTAATCAAACTGTCTATCAGAGGTAAAGCGAGATTTTTAGGACACTTGCACCTAACTAACATTAGCCTATAATCAGCTGTTGCTGTTGTTTAGCCAGCTTGTTGTCAGCTGTCTAGCGATGGATGGACTGTGTGTCTAATCTACTGACAGTTATCGTAGATTAGTCAAGCAGTATTGCAGGTTGTGGCAATACTGGTAATAAATGAGCATGTTTATGAGATGAGGATGACATTTTATTGTCAGTGGTGTTGTCTCTGTTCTTCACACATTCATTTCTTTCATGAGGGGGAGCCCTTGATAAAACATAGGTACAATCCTTCACATCTTAAGTCGGGAGGTGCAGGTATGAATTTTATGGCCCTCTGGAGCACATACATACCTACAGGTTCTCTTCTCCTCCACTGGTGTCTAGCCACATACATTAGATGCCAGGAGTGGGAAGGGAGGTCTCCCTCCTGGGCACTATATTAAAATATAGTGGGGGCACATGGCAGCTTCCACAAACCTGCTCCTGTTAATCAATAATAAGTTTATGAGAATGCATTAGTTTGTTGGAATATGTATTTACACACTATTTTATTTGTTTATTGTTTATTCATAAGTACAGTATCCTTCTCTCGATAGCCAAAAATCTACTGACTGACTGCTGCATACAATGCATTTTTTTAACGTTACATTTATCATCATGAATCAGAAAACGAATGAATCGAGAGCAAGTTTATATGATGAGGCAGAGTGTGTTGTTACAGTGGCTCCAAAACCCAAACAGTCCGCCGTGTTCCCGTAACATCCTCTGGTCTTTGTCAAGGATGTTTTTATCCTGCTCAATAATGGATGAACCTGAGCCACAGAGAGGGAGAGCGATCCTCCTCTGGAGCAACGCTGCAGCACTAATGCTTCGGAGTACTCTCAGGCCTGGCCCTCCTCTGTAAAAAGCTGTGTACTTTGATCTAAAACTAAAGGAATTTATTTTGATAATCTCTTTCAAAGTATCGTAATAAACACCATTTTTCATTCTTCATTTCTTGGTGTTTTCCCCTCATTTATTCATGTGGAGGGAAAGGATATAATTAGTTACATTTCAGTTCACAAATGCAAAGCACTTGTGAAAAAACCGAGGCTTTAAGTCCCGTCTTCTTTTAGAAGCCTACAGATTGACCCTACACTGATCAGGCTTAACATCATGACTGCTGACAGTTGGTGACATGATGCCTGTTAGTTGGTGGGATATATCAGGGGGGAAGTGAACATTTTGTCCTCAAAGTTGACAAGTTAGAAGCAGGAACACATATATACTATATATATAATGTTCTTCCTCTACCCCCCCATTTTTGCACATGTCGAGGGGCGTGTCAGGTTACATTTCACTGTGTGTTATACTTGTATAACTATGCATGTGACAAATCAAGAACCTTGAACCTTGAACCTTGTAATAATTGGCAAGCTTCAGGATTTGAGGGAGTTTGACAAGAGCTGAATTGTGATAGCTAGATGACCTGGTCAGAGGATCTCCAAATCAGGCAGTGTGATGCTTTGGTCAATGTTCTGCTGGGAAGCCTGGGGTCCTGCCACTGATGTGGATGTTACTATGACACGTACCACCTACCTAAGCATTGCAGACCATGTACACCCTTTCATGGAAACAATATTGCCTTATGGATGTGGCCTCTTTCAGCAAAGCAAAAAGGGTTCAGGAAGGGTTTGAGGAGCACAACAATGAGCTTGAGGTGTTGAGTTGTCTTCCAAATTCTCCAGTGCTGGAAAAACAAGTCCAATCCATGGAGGCCCCACCTTGCAACTTACAGGACAAGACAATCTTTCACTAAACTCTTGGTACCAGACACCACAGCACACCTTCAGGGGTCTGAAGGAATCATTTTTTGTTTGTTAAGCCACTTAGAAATAATCTATGAATTATTCAAGTAAAACTACATCAATTTCCTTAGAAAAAAAAAATAATATGGGAAAACTGGATATTAGAGTTAATTTCCCTAAGAAACAGGAACAAATTCTTACACCTGAATTAGAATTAGATTTTGCTTCAAATCATCAGTATATATGGAGGAAGTCAGGACTGAGGTACAGCAGTGAGTGCTACAGCCATCTGTGAAACATGGTGGAGGTTCTGTCACGGTGCTCGTTGAAATCAATGAAAGTTTGAACAAACACCGTGTAAAACCATCAGGAGCATCTGATCCAGACCAAAGGAACATAAATGTTGCTAACCAGATGAAGCCACACATGTTCAAAACACCATTTTAATGCACTTTATTTTTGTGTTTGACTTTTTTAAAGAGAATATTAACACACTGAAAAAGCATTGATGAAAGAACCTTTGGGAACAAATGAAAACTTCTAATCAGACAAGCTAACGTGTGTTTTCAGCAGCCGTACAGCAGGTTGATCCTCCTGATGTCCCAGTAGGACATGCCCTGCCTCTGGCCAATCTGGACGTTGCGGTTGGGGATGGGGGAGATGGTTTCCCTGCCATTGATGGAGAAGGCTGTTCTTTCATAGTGCATTATGGAGGAGTAGTCGTAGGGAGTGTTGAGGTTGTTGGTGTCCTGCTTGTCGAAGTTGTAGGCCATCTGTGGGTCGATGTTCTCCCAGTTGATCCTGACGTAGTAGTCGCGGTCGCTCCTGGTCTGCTCGTGCTGGAAGCCCAGAGCGTGGTTGACCTCGTGCTGGACGACGCCAAAGTAGACGCAGCCCTGCCTGTTGAGAGACAGAACCTGCTTCCCTCCCTGTCTGCCCAGAGGAGAGAAGCATCCGTTCTGGCTCTCGATGCTGATGTAGTCGTTCTGGTTCTTACGGTCGACAAAGCGGACACAGGTCTGGCTGTGGAAGGACTGCAAGGCATTTCTGATCAGCTGCCTTTCCCCGCTGCTGTACTCACTGCTGATGGTGAAGGGAACCGTCACCAGGCCGTTGTTGTCTTTCTGCCACAGGCACCTCTGGTAACTCTGGCATTTAATGGCATTTCTGCTTTTTGGAAGCAGGATGTCTCCTTCCAGCAGGATCTCGTTGCTGCCATTGTTTGCGGTCAGAATCCTGGTGGTGATATCGACGGTGTGGTCTTCCTCCACCTGGCCCTCTCCTCCTCCTCTTTCCTCCATGAGAGGATGAGCCTGAGAGAGGCCGAGCAGGAGCAGCAGGCTGACAGAGGGACTCATCTTCAGAGTGGGTCTGGTAGCTGTGGAGCTTCTTTGCAGAGCTGCTGTGGAGAGACTCCTCGGAGCTTCGTGTCTGACACAGTTGAGTCGCAGGTCTTTATACTCTCCTCTACAGGTGTGTCTGCAGGAGGATTATGGGCTGGGGTCCACATCGCTGGGCCTGAATAAACCTGAGAAGGGAGGACTGCACAGACAAACCTACTCTTTCAACATGCTGTGTTATGTCAGGGCTGTGGACGGATCAACACAGTTACTTTACTGGGTGGGACTTGTTTAACTACACATTCGAAACTTCTACAACTAAAAAGTCCTCAAATTCTCCATTTGCAACCACCTTTATTTTCACTTTTATTTTGGACAGTCAGAAAATGCATATCTAAAAGTAATCTTTTCTCTTTTCTTCATCTGGCTGCTGTGTTTTTCTTCTCATTGACACAGTTAAAATAGTTTGAATTTGCTGTTCATACCATAAATCATCCCTGTAAAGCCTGAACCTTGAAACAATTCCCAGAAAGAAATAGTTTTGAAAATAGTATTTAGTATTTTTAGTATTTATTTATTTATTGTCATTGTCAAGAACAATGAAATTGCGTTTGGGGCTTCCATACAACCCAAAAAAAAGAAGAAAATAATAAATACCCCTTAAAACCCAAGTGTACATATTTAACCCAGTGTGACGCCAATGCAATAAGACAATCCTTAGCAATAATGTTCGTAGAAATTCAGACAAAGACCTGAGAAACATGACAAAATACAACAATGCAACCCGTTCAATATTATTGTACTGTGAGATATGATATCAGATATGATAGTTATCTATTTAAGAAAGAGGGGGGGGGGGGCAGGAGGGGGAAGAGAATAAAGATATGATGCACCAATGCAGACCAGTTCATTGCTATTAAGAAGTTGGATATGGTTATTGTCCGTGAGAGGGGGGCAGAGAGTTCAGGAGCCTCACAGCCTGTGGATACAGGCTGTTGGCCAGTCTGGATGTTCTGGCCTGTATAGACCTGTACCTTCTCCCTGAGGGCAGCAGATGGAAAAGGTGGCGCGCAGGGTGATGTTGGTCCCGCAGGATACTGTGCACCCTCCTCAGACAGCGAGTGGGGAAGATATTACTGATCTCTGGCAGACTTGTTCCAATAATTCTGCCAGCTTCTTTCACCACCCGCTGGAGTGCTTGCTGATCGGCCTTGGTGCAGCTGGGGAACCACACTAGAAATCCATACGTCAGAACGCTGCTGATGGCACAGTTGTAGAAGTTCAACATCAGAGATCTGGGAATGTGTGCGCTCCGCAGTCTCCTCAGGTAGTAGAGGCGCTGTTGGGCCTTCCGTACAACTGAGGTGATATGGAGAGTTTATTGACATTGTCATATATATATGTATATGTAATATATGTTCTATAAAAATGACTTTATGGAACATGTACGCATTAGAATCACACTACAGACAAAGTGTGAAACTGAAATACAACAAAATGTTATGTTGGTCAGACCAACAATCAAATGGCTGAAAGTACAACTCACTAAAGAAACTTGATGATAACTTCACTCGAGGAAGATTAGTCCAGTTCTCATCTATTTATTTTAGTAAGTAATTGTGGATTTGGTTCATTACAAAGGTTTAGTTTTTTTCTGTTAAACTTGGCTGAAATGCATCATTATTGTAATAGAGAAGCTCAGGTTTACCTTTTTTTTCTTCAGTCGTTGAGTCTTTCTGTTCTTCCCTCCACGATTTGTCTTCATTAGGAATCAGGTGCTCACATTTATGTGTGTCCCAAAGAGAAAGCGTCTTCTGACGTTGCAGTCATTGATGTACATTACAAACTTTCCACGACACCACCATCAGGCCACATTTAGTCCAAATCATGACATTCTTCCGGTACACTATATGGACAAATATATGTCCTACTACAGTACCACAGTTTAATTCATTAACTCTTTCGTCCATATAGCACATCTGGCTCAAATGAGAAGCTTGATGCACATAATTTGACCAGTTATGTTCCCCTAGCATTCGGTTAGCATTTACTGAGAAGTTAGCTAATCCCATTAAAACCATCACCAGTAAACCAACATGGGTAATCTAAACTTGGCTAACAGCAAACTTGACAATGTATTTGTAATATTGGAAAAATTAATAAAGAAAAGAAAAGAAATGCTTTTCTGAGAAGAATTTTTTTTATAAACATACACTTTAGGCTGTATAAAGCATGGCTGAGGATTGCTTATCATCCTTGACTGGCTGCCACTTTGAAACCTCAGGATATCGCTGTCATAAATGTTTTTGTACCCATATTTGAGAAATGCTCCGTTTGAGCTATAATAAGACTTAAATGAGTGAGTTAGCAAAAAAAATCCCTCCTTATATTTTTGAATCAAGGTAGAAACACTTGGCTTAAATATGTTAATTTCTGAGGTAAAGATTGGCATTTTGAAATGGGGACAGTGGGGAACAGTTTGGACTCAGGTGGAAGACCTGCAGTTTGTGCCACTTTCATTTTTAGCCCCCAGAGTTTTCTGCTTGGTCTGTTCACTAAACATAAAGCTACAGCTAGTAGCTAGCTAGCCCATCATAGCAACTGTAAAACAGTACTTGATCCCATACAAAACAATTTTGTGATTGGTATTCTTTCTTTTTTCTGTAGATTCAACAAAAAACACAGCTAAGCTTGTTGTTTTTGCACTGAGGTAAGCTAACGCTGCACATGGAAGTTTAGCTAATATTTAGCATGTAACTTGCTTATATGGAAATTTTGGCAACATATCAGAAAATGACAAACACTGAAACAGTTGATGTGAAAAAAGTGTGAATCTTTCTTTTTTAATGTGACAATTGTGTTTTTCCTGAGGAGAAGTTTGTGAAAGGAAAAAAGGATAGCAGAAGGGATTTGTAATTTTTTTTTATTATGAAACAATAAAACCTTTTAAAGTTAAATTTAGGTCGTTAAAAAGGGAGAAACGTTTTAGCAGTTGTGGTTATTCGACTGAAACTTCTGTATTTACCGTGTTTTCCTCAGCTGACATTTCTGAATGTTTTGGCTCTTTAGGAATCACTTCTTGCCTTTCAGTCTGGTTCCTCTCATATATTAAACTTGCGCCAAAGCTAAACACCACAAAGATGAATATCAAATGCTTTATCTTGTTGACTGTCAGTGTATCCCTGGACTGCTGGCTTCTTGTTTAGAGAAAACAGGGCCATCGGGTGGACTGTCTGCCACATAAGGTGTAATCTAAAAAGTGAGTGGTAGTTTGGGTAAATGCCACCCTGGACGTTAGAGATTGAGATTGGAGTCTCTAAGCAATAAAGACAGACACGGATGCAACTAGGGTTTATTACTTTTAATCAATTCAGCTAGCTACAAAATGTCCACCACTTCACACACTGACAGGATACAGAGAGGGAGTCTTTAGTATTACATGCGTTGAGGACATCAATCTCACAGTTTAACCTATTGTGTCATTCAGGTTTAGGTAATTCATCACCTTACTCTAACTACTTGACATTTTGGCGATTTGGTGTGCATAGCTCTAAAGTACAGAAGCAACAAAAAAACCCATTTGTATGTATTTTTTTGTTTCAGAGTATAGTTGTAATTGTTATTTAATATTGTCATTATTCTTACCAATAACAAACCACACGGGGAGAATAAACTTACATATACGGTTTTCTTATAAAAGTAAGGTCTCTCAGAAATATGCGTCTTTGCTTTACATTGCAAACGTTTATTTTTTTCAGAGCATCCAAAACCTATGATACAGTACACAACCAGTCCTCAGCTTTCATCATATAATCAACATCTTCATCACTGAACTGCATAATCATTTAGAAAACAGGTCATTTTTTTGCAATACAACCCAAAGTCCTCAGTTGTTTCAACTTCATCTCACTTTTTTGATCCCTTTTGCATTATTGTACAACGAGATGGTCACAGTCGGTAAATATATCGAGACAGAAAGAGTGGCACTATTGCAAACTTGCAGGAGTATGGAACGATAAACTGTGTCCTAATACCGAGCATGCGTTTTGTCAATTTGCTACTGCCATGTTATCATTTTTTATATATATTTTTTCAGACAGGTTTTATTTATAAGACTAAAATCTACCATTTGTCATGCAGAGAACGCACAATTCACATCACTTGGAATGCAATGTCTAATACAGCTACAGAGAGTCTAGTTGCACATTGTCTAAACAGTAACTCAGTATGATTGCGATGAAGGAAAATGGACCAAGGACTGCCTTTTGATTGTAAGTGCTCTTTGCCGTCCCGCCCAACTGTACCGCCGCTTAGTGACTCGTGTTTGCCATCGATCTTCTCCTGCTGTTTTTGTGACAACACCAAAATAAGGAGCATGACAGTAGCCTATATGTAATGACACAGTTTTACTAAGACGATACTGAGATACCGAAAAGGAAGAAAAAACAAACAGCTTGTACAGCATTCCTATTATATACTTGTCATCCAGAGAAGTGTACTCGTGTGTGTATATATATGTATATATATATGATATGTGAGATATATATATATATATATATATATATATATATTTGACATAGAGAATAAAAACTTCACAGGTGAGCTAGAGATCCATCAAGTCAGCACTATATACAACCTTTGGAAAGAATGATATACGGAGTATAAGAAATCATCTTTTTACGAGGACAATCATTTTGAAAAAGCTCGACAGACGACACAGAACAACATTTACAATGGGCGGGGAGGTGATATGTGCATGTGTGCAAACCTAGAAGGTCAATACCATGATGAAAGCATGTCAGCGCCTATCGATGCGTGGCGCGGGACGCCGGGACGTTCACGCTCCGGACTCCGGGCGTTTAGCCACTGCCCAGCATCTTTGTGGCGCGCTGGTTGGCCTCATCGATCCTGGTCTTGTTGGAGTCGGCCTGTGAGAGAGGAAGAAGTAATGAGAGGGCTTTGTTGATTGATTCCACAGATCTGTATTTTGGTGTTTTATCTTTAGTACCCGGTTAGATAGATTTCATTGTACTTTTGGTGTGGTAGAGCTTTGAATTTAGAGATGGAGCTTTTTAAAAAGACTCTATTATACAAAGAGACCATTAAATATAGAAATGCTTAAGAAAATAAAAGGTAAGACAACTTTTCTTTGCTGTTTCTACATTTTATCTCTGACCTGATTTTAATGACTGTCATTCCTTTATGTCTTAGACTTAAGAGTTGCACAGTTCTGCGTCAAAGGCATTAAGTTATTTAAGTCTTAAGGTTGGACATTATTTTAAAACTTTCTAACCAATCACCAGCATTTCATCAACTGCAAATTTACGGGCATGTTCACAGCACTCTTGCACATCCTCACAACGTGGCCACTCGATGTTCTTACTGTTTCAGTTAAACCAAACCAGGAAACAGGGATGTAAGTGAATGTTGGAATATCCATGGAGAAAACCTTGCAGCCTATAAAAGACCCAACCTGGCTGAGCTTTGTGAACCTGAGCTGGTGTCGTATACAAACCAAGCTTTCCAAGCTTTTCCTTCGTGTCCACACTGGTTATATGTTATATTTGCAAGGAGGCAACTCACTAAATAAGCAAGATGACTCAACTCGGCGATTACATGAACCCGGTGCGCTTGAAGAAAAAGCTGAAAAGCTGTGCGTGTACCTTCTCCATGATCCTGTCGATCTGGCGGTTCTGGGTGTCGATCTCGTTGCCCATGTCCAGAGCCATGTGGCGCAGGTTGCCAATGATGCCACCCACCTGCTCCAGGTTCTCATCCATCTCGTTTTCCCGGGCATCGTCTGTTACCCTACCATACAAAAGGTCACATTTATCTCTGCAGTAACTAGTACAGCACACATTGCCACTGCTGTTGTCCATATTTCACCTCTGAACCTCCAAAGAGCAGAGACTGAACGCAGGATCCTGTTCACTGTGTTTCTTTATTAATATCACAATGTCACAGTGTTAAATATCCAGATATACAATTCCCAGTCTTTCAAATATATAGACACAGATTAAAAAAACTGAATGTGAAATATGATATAATCTAATATCCACATTAAAGTCTAAAGCCTGTGTTGTTCTCAAGAATATAGATTTGGATTATAGTTCTCCATCAGGTAATCTGATTACATATGAAGACAAGAAGACAAGAACCAGATAATGAATGTTTTTTTTCTGCTGCTCCTCGTCTTTATCTGACTTTCAGTCTATTTACAGCTGTTCATGTAGCTAATGTAGCTCGACCTTCAGTAGATGCTGAACTGTGGACTCGTGCTTTTTCTATTAGTCGATGGTATTCAAGTAGAAACGCCTTCATTTGCTCTTTCGTTGTTACATTAAGTATCACTAAAGTACTAAAAGTAGAGCTGATTTCAGTACCTGTTAGCAGTGATGGGAATAACGCGTTACTAACGGCGTTACTGTTTTCAGTAACGAGTAATCTAACTAATTACTGTTTCTATCGTTACAACGCCGTTACTGTTACTAACAAGAAAATGAGGTGCAGTCGCGTTACTATTTTTCAGCAAACAGACGGTTGAAGCTGTGTTCAGCTCACCGCACCTTCAGGTGCAGGAAGTAGCTGTAAGTAATCCGGGCGCTACAGCTTTAAGCAGCTGCGCGCTCCCGCTTCTGTAAATAGTTTGAAATGTGTGGTTGTTACAGTAAAAATATCACTTTTTCTACTCTGATTTTATGTTTTGTGTCTGATTTTAAATCAATTGTGTTAATGCAGTCTGTCAAAATGAAAACATGACTGTAAATTCAGACACGTGAGGTTGTGCTGAAAAGAATGAGACCAAACAAGGCAGATAAACAGTTAAAGGTAAAATGTGGAGGGAACATCAGAAGGAGTTAAAAATGGCCGATTGTACCCTGGACCCCAGAGGATTAAACGTTTTTTTAAAGCAACGCAATAGTTACTTTTCAAGTAATCAGTTACTTTTAGAATCTGGTAACTCAGTTACTAACTCAGTTACTTTTTTGAAGAAGTAACTAGTAACTTTTTCAAAGTAACTTGCCCAACACTGCCTGTGAGTACCTTTGTGGGTACATTTAAATACTGACTAAGGCCGACTCTACGTAAAAAGTGGAATAATTGATTATCCGTGTATGTGGTTACTGCCAGTGAGCTGAAGAAAGTTTAGGAAATTATGAAAAATACCAGGATATTTCAAACTTTCTGCTGTGACATCTGGATGGATCTGGCACAAACACCATGAAAGCATGGATTCATAGTTCAGGCTGGTGGTGATCTAGTGATGGGATTTTCTTTTGTACACTTGATTATTGACGAAATGTTGCAGCATTGTCGAGTATTATTGCTGATCATGTGTATCCCTTAGTATACCACGTCACAAAGCTCCAATCATTACAGTTCATTGTATTCAAATGATCTCCACAGGCACCACATCTCAATCTAACGAGCCTGTTCTCACTCCCGAGGCGCAACATCCCGACGTTTTGTCACGTCCCACGGCGTTCCTGAGGAACGCGAATGGTGACCTTCCGCGTTCTTATGGTACGCGCCGGGTTATGGATTAAATCCAGTGGAATTACGATCTCGCGGTAATTGACGTTCCTGCCCTGTATTGCAGCCCTAAACCTAACCTTAACCAGCACTGCAATGACGTGAAATAGTGTTTTCCCAAAGTGATTTAAGTTCTCATATGTCCTCAGTTTTCCGATGTCGTCATGTAGGAACGTGTTGGGTAGCCGAAAACGTAATATGTTGATGATTTGTCACCTAGCGTAAAATGTTACGCTTTGGGAGTGAGAACGTGTTGATCTAACAGAGCGCGGGAAATGCGGATCATGGGTCTGTAGCAGCAGTATGGATCCATATCAAAGTCACCCAGGAATGTTTCCAGCATGTTGTCAGTTCTATGCCATGAAGGATTAAAGCAGTTCTTTTAGGAAAAGTAAGAGAACAGCGCATCTAACAAAGTGGCTGGTGAGAGCGGACGGACATCTCAGTGCTACATAAAGGCTGGTCTGCTTTGCTAGACTAGTCGGGCTGCCGGTGAGGCCAAAAACGATGCCATGTGCACGTTTACCCTCATCTTGCCTCGAAATATTCCAGACAAGATGAATGTGCCCCGTAAAATCGCACACATCCAAGCGTTCCTCCTACCTGCGGATGAAGCCTCCGCTGATGGCCATCTGTTCGCGTTCGTCCACCACGCGGGCGGGCTGGCTGGCCACCACCCCGTCCTGGTTATTCCCCCAGGCCTTGCTGGCTCCGCTCTTCATCCTGGCCACCGGCAGTGACGAAGAGGAAGTTACTCAACAGTTTGAAAAAAGCGACTCGCCATTTACCTCAACCAGGCAGGCTTCCAATTAGTCAAACCTAACAAAGAGAGCCTTGGATTTGAGGTACTGCAGCAGCACATATGTAAATATATTAGCATGTAGCTGACACACAGTGTTAATCGGTTTCATGCAACCAGCACATAAATATATGGTGGGACTAGACTAAAGTCGAGCAAAGCATAGCAGGCATGGACTGGCTGGTAGACTGGGTTTGGTAGGTACAGGCTCATTCTGTTGTAACACAGTACTTATGTGTGCGATGTTATATTGCAGGTATATAACATACTGTTCAGAATCAGGCAAGCCCTGTACGCTGTGCCATTTCATGTCTTAACATAGCTGCAATTTGAACTGTGTTGTAGCCTGATTCCTTCTCTCTGTCCTAAACCGTCATACTTCTGTGTTATTGCAACAGTAAAGCACATCCCACTCCCACAGTGTGACAGAAAACAGAGAAGAGACAGAGCTTGTGGCAGACACACAACACAGAGTGTACAGGACTGTCACATTGTTGGGAGGGACGACGATCAATGCGGAGAACAAACTGCGAAACAAGAAGAAGGAGAACAAAACAAAACAAGAAACTGGAGGGAGTCAGCAGAGAAGAACGCCTCGTTTACCTGTTCCTGAACCATCGGCATCACCCACCCCAACCCCCACACCTGTCTGTCTTTATATGTCACAGAATCCTGGTCATGTTGAGGTGGTGAGGCGGGGGAGTGGGGTAATGGTTGTGACTCAGCTTATCTCTCAACGAAAGTCACATCTGCTTGCGTCTGTACAGCTGTGCTAACACAATCGCAGCTCGGCTGCTCGGCCTATCAAAGCTCACTCTGTCACATTCAGCATCTGTTTTGGCTCCACACAGCAGCTAGATGGAGTGGAAGGTAACAGTTGTCTCTTTAGTTAGAGCTCTGTCGATGCTGTCTGTGTACACATGTCAACATTTTCCTGCCCATTCAGTAGCATCCTGACACTTCTTTGCTTGTATCACAGTTGCTGAGCTTTTATAACCTTGGAGTGCTGTGTGGATGTATTCTAGCTGTATCGGGATGGCAATGGCTCAGCCGCCTCCTACACTGCTCTTATTAATAGAAATGGACTGAGGCAAGGCTTCGCTGAGCGCCCTGTCCCTGCTGACACACACCAATATGATTAACACATACGCTACCCTTGTCTACGTCCTTTATATTTCCATCTGTTTTCTTCTTTCTTTCTGCTGCGTTTTTTTTAATCTCATCTCCTTCTGTAAAACTTTAATTTGCAATTTACTTTCCTGCTGTCTCAGAAAGGATATACTGCACATTTCTAATCAGATCTGCTCTGATTGAGCAGAGATGATCTGATTAGATGGTATGAGTATTGCAGGACCCGCGGTAAGACTAAAGTCATTCTGCCTCATTCATTCATTGAGCGACCTGCAAGTCGAGCAATCCACCACCAGCTCCTGAGTGGCATTCAGACGGCCACAATATGAAGCCTTTAAGAGGGAAATCTGGGGTCTGCTAATTCTGAGAGACACGCTGAAGGGATTAGGAGGTACAGTGAGCAGCAGTGCTGAAAAACATGTATCTCTTTTAGCATCCTGCTATTTGTGCAGGCAGGTTGAGTCAATGTCCCAGCAGGCTGCCACTATCTGATATGGCTGACCTACATGTGAGCAAGTTCCCTGCAGGAAAGGGAGCTTAGCAAACATCAGTGTTTAGCAGCCAGAGTGGAATAAAGGCTAAATTAGCACAGCGCTCTGCAGGAGAGGTGGCGCTGCAGACAAACTGCAGCAGAAACAAGGGTCCTGCACACAGTGCTGTGGCATGATGCACCCATTTTATACATCGACCCTGACTACGTTCCTAAAAATATCTCAGTGCGCATGTGTCCTAGCCCAGTTTCTAGCTGCAAGCTACACCACAGATCACTCCTGTTTTTCTCCTTTGCTCTGAATGTGTCATTCTGTCATTTCTTTCCTATTTTCAGCGTGTTCGCTGCCATACTTTGAGCATCTGACAGTTTTGTTGTGCAGCATTCCTCTTTTATCTTCTCTTTGTTCTTTTCCATCGTTTGCCAAGCAGGGACTTCAGTTAACTTTATTTTCTTTGTATGTCTTTAAATTTGGTCCAACCCGTAAAGTTACGAAACGACAGCTCTGCTCACAAATGAACTCTGAACACGCGCCGATGTGAGTTTGGCACAAAACGATTGCTGTTCATCAGGATCACCATCAGTATCATTTTCAGTGTAAACATCAACATCATGATCGTAGCATCATCATGTGTAGCATTGCTTTATGAGTTACATCATCACGCATGCATGAGCATTCACAGGGTCATGCTCGCCAGTCTTTCCATGTCATTGGTGCTCGGTGGCTCATAGAAGGCAGTGGGGGAGGGGGTGTTCAACGGGAAACAGAAAGGTCTCATTGCCTGCAAACAGGTGAGGATCTACTAGATGTCAGAGCAGTGTGGTGGTGGTAGAGATCATGCAGATGAGGAGAAGTGTCAACCAGTCCTGGACCAGGCTGGCCAAAGGCATTTTGGGACCAAGATCGCTACATTTCCATCTGGAGTCAATACATTAGGATGATCTAAGTGCCAAGATGCTTCTGGAGCCCCAGCCCTGCTCTTTAAATCTAAGTACGTTTTATAATTGGGAAGGTCAACAGCTTCCCACCACCATGCATCAAAAATGAGAAAAAACCCTCTTCAGGAGGAATCGATACGACTGCTACAGGTGGGACTTCTACAGCGGCTACACCTGCATGTAGACGACTCCCATCACAGAGCTGTTTGGAGAAGTGGAAGCTTAGAGAATATGGCACTTGGTAGAAGAGAGGCACTTATTGATGAAGCATGGCCTTGGCTGGGTGGGGGAGAGTTGACTGGACGTTTAAAGCTCGGCTTTATGGAATTTGGGTCTCACCGGTAGGTTTGTATCAGCCTCATTTGACCGTACAAGGTATGTAAAAATCTGGGTGGTGAATCAATTTTAACTTTGGAAGAACTTTAGCAGCTTTTTGAGGTCAATTGTTCAGTGATGGTTCAGACCGTTGGACTATGAGATGCTCCCAGTTGGGGAGCTATAAATTCTGGGACACTATGTTTGCTATGCCCAAAGAAGGTCGTTGGACGTTTTCATCACTCATCCAGGGGACTCCTTCAGTCTCAGCTGACTGTTAGCAAATCCCTTCAGTAAACCATGTGGTTTAAATAAAAGAAGATAAAAAGTACTAACTGACCAACATGACTGGGCCTAACGAGTGTCACGTACTGTTACGGGAAATCACGTTATTGTTTTAGATGTTTGGGTTTTTTTAAAAATTGTCATATTGTGACTGGAAATGTTTAACCTTAAGTGGGCCGACTGAACAGGGACGATTTTGAAGTTAATCATTCCACATTGTGGGCCAGGCTCAGTGTTTATTAGGAGCTGGAGTAGAGCAGACTATTGGCTGATGGCCATTGTGATGTCACTTCTACCTCGGTTTTATTTCTTAGATACTTAATTTTAAATGGCAGGCAGGCAGGCAGGCAAGCAGCACCTACTTGTTACATGGACAGGAGCAAAGACCACAGAATTTCCCTAGATCGTTCAAATTCTTTTCTGCATCCTTCATGTCCTTATTGATTTGGTCCATTCCCTCCTCGATGCGCTCCAGTTGCTCTGATTAAACACAAGTCATTTATCCCCCACAGAACGAAGCAGAAGGAGAAGAGGAGAGAAAGAAAGAGAGGACAAAGGAGAGAAGACAACAACTTCAGACACTATGACGAAAGAAAGTCAAACAAAAACTTAAAAAGAAGAAAAAGGAAAAACTGGACGCCACCACATATGTAAAGAACCTTTGGGGCACATTATCAGTACCTACTTGTTACATGGACATATGAAAAGCCCACAGCATTTCCCTAAATCTTTTAAATTTTTCTCGGCTTCCTTCATGTCTTGGTTGATATGGTTCATGCCATCTTCGACACGATCGAGTTGCTCTGGTCAGGACAAAGGGATGACAGTAGTGGAATGAATTTCATTGACTGATTGACAGAAATATGAGTCATGATGAGCAGCAAGTGAAGCGTTTGTACTCTGGTGTGTATCTGAGTGTACAGTGCATCGCTTTGGTGGCTAAAATACAATTATGTGCACTTACAGATTTTTGGGGGACCAGAAAATGGTCCATGAGAGTCCCCAACAATCCAATAATGAAAGTAAATCTTCTCTCTTTGTTTTCTTGGTTCATTTGGTTGAAAGTGTAAATGTTTCAGCAAAGATGTTAAAGGGAAACAAAGATTTCTGGGGGAAATCGGCGTTTCCTTTTTTTCAAATCAATAGATCAATCTCAAATCCGATCGAGCAGACTGTCAGCTCAGGATAAAGAGCTGCTCCGGGTCCTCCCACACAAAACCCAGGTTTTAGTACCAGTTTATACCCCGCAGCAGGAGAAACGGTTGTCAGTCAGCTTTAGAGGCGGCTGGCACATTTTCTTAGTTTCCAGCTGCTCCCATCACTTCCAGTACCAGTTGCAGACGGCCATGAAGGCTTAGTGGGAGACATCCTGGTAACGCTATAATACAGCCCACGACCAAGGACGTAACTAAACAGATTTTCAATGTTTATTATTTGAAATTAAATGTAATGATATTTATTTAAATATTTTTATGATATATTTATAAAAGTTGTAAATATTGTAAAGTGACTTTGTGCATCTCAGGGTAACTCTGTGGGAGCAATACTTTGGCTGTATTATGGAGTAGATTCATCTTTTTAGCCTTTTCTGTTGATGTGCATGATGTTTGTTCTGTTATTCGTCTGTCTTTTTATTTTTCCATCAGACGTGTGCTCAGGACTGTTCACCGTTACCAAACTACAAAAAGGTAAATACAACCAAAATCTGGAGGCCTATGTGACCTGATAACGATGAAGCCAAGTCTAACTTTCTTTTTCAAAATCACAAACACAACTTAGAAAATTAGTGAAGAGAAAAAACATGTTTCCTTTGCTTTAACGTAGTAAGTTAAGGTGGAACCGCTCCATAAAAAATCCACATCCCAAACTGACTGACAACTACTTTACAAAGAAAATGTTTCCACCCAAATTATCAGGACATCACACAGAACCTAAAATGACTTATGCAGAATTTAACTTTACAGAATCGTTTTTGTCTCCTTTCCTATAAAAACCTTAAATTATGAGCAACGCAAAACGACTTTCTCCATACTTAAATTTACTTAGTGTTATTATTTCTTTGTTTTCTGCAGAAATCTGATGTATTGCCTCCTTATTCTTTGAGTATTATAGGTAATTGTAACTAAATTGTCATTTCAAATAAAATACATTGAAATCACATTTATTTGGTGACAGTCACAGGCTGTAAAATTCTACTGAAATATTTCCGTAGGAAAACGTGCGGATGGTCGTTACAGCTGAAGACCTTTTCAGTGCTGAATGGATTTTCTCTTCCTTTGGTTGTAAGCTGCCGGGAAGCTGCCCAGTTTTCCTTTCTCTGATTTAACGTGTAAAACTTGGGAGAATTTAAACATTTTTCAGCTACTGGATTATTTGCATGTTAGTGACAGCTGCAGCATGTGGCCCTTATGAGCTGTAGATGAAGCTGTGAGCATGAACAGCACACCTTTTGCTGCCGTTACGAGGGTCAACTGAAAACTGTGTGTGTGGCTTTAAAATGATTCAGTGTAACTGAAAGGACTCAGGTCTGTCTGGTCAGTGAGCATCGGGGCCGTCGTCGTGCTGGTGTGGTGGACGGCTGCTGGGTGAGTGAAGGGTGAGGCACGGTTAAATATGGAGTGGACTGAGAAACGACTTTACAGATTCTTTTCCCCAAATTTGTAAAATCCCTGGTTTACAGTCATTGATGGTCATAAAGGACGTCACATTGTGTTAGTGGTATTATAGAGAAGTGGGTCACTGAGTGTGTGGTGATCATTGAAGAATGATACAAAATAAAGATCAGCGATGGCTTCAAGTTCAAATTGAAATGATTTGCATCAGAGGTAAAGCACATCAGCCTATGAATGTTGACTTCAGCACCAAGTGCTGCAGAGGTGCAAATCTGGGGTCATAGGTCAGCTCGGGCTCCTGCGTCCAGTCAGCTGTTGCAAACGATCCTGCAGTTCTCGGGGCAGCAAGGCTAAATGGAGAGTTGGAGGAGGGAGAGCTTTCCTCTCCCCGAGTGATGCTGGTGCAGTCAGGCCTCTTACTGGGCTGCTCTGGTTTACGAGCTTTCCCAGAAACAGAAAACTGAGGGCGCTCAAGAGTCCAAATATCATTCACTTCACATTAGAAATGATATCTTTTAAGGTTACTGTGAGCCGACGTTCTCATTTATTGCATCTAATCAGGGATTGTACAAATCTGTAGGTGGGCTGATAGACAAGGGCTTGAATATTTTGTCATTACCAGCTAAATCGATCGTTTGGACTGTTAGTGGGCTGGAACGGCCAGGTTAGCTGTCCTCAGACCTGTTTGCCTTTATTGTGATATAAAGCAGTATAATAGGTCATATGGGTGTTTTTTAAATGTATTTATTTCTTGTAAACAGATCTGAGACCAGCCCGGAGGTTACACTGCCGGCAGCACCCACAGGGACGAGGCCGTCGGCCGGTTCCTGACAATGAGTTGTTGAGCTGTAAGGTTTCATTCCTGCGGTTGCTGCCGTTAAATCTTCCTGACAGGATCTGTTATGGTTTTGGCACTCGTGACAATTCCTTTAACCGTCGTCCTCAGCTCAGAAAAACCATAAAACGCTGCTGGCAAAGTGAAAGCAGTTAGGCAAAGTAAAAAGAAAAATGTTAGCCAAAGAAAACAAATGTTAAAAGAAGCTGAAAGAAAGAAGGAAACCATGTTGAACCTTCACCAAAGAAAACATGCAACAAATCAAACAACTCAAAACCGATTCCTTTAAGGACAAAACGAATTAGTTTGGAAATACTCAAGTAAAACCAAGCAACTGCAAATGAAACGCGTCGTTTAATTCTAAGTCTACGAGGTGAGGACTGGAGTGTAGCGCTGCTTGTATTTGAATGCAATCATATTATCACTGTGCCGATTCTGGTCGCATCTATATGTTGTGACCCTGCGCCATCGCCCCTCATGCACACTTACCTCCCTGCTCGTCCAGCATAACCAAAGTCCTGATGCCGGCATCTTTGCTCTATTCCCCGGAGACAGGAGGTGGAAAAGGAAGACAATCACAGGAAAACAGTGGTGAGCGGCTGCAGGAGCTCAGGAAGCAGTGAAGCTGAGAAACTCTGCGCTGCTCCTTTCTTTGCATCCTTTGAAGTTAAATTCTCCTAACATGGTTAAACACGCTGGCAGAGCACAATTACACCTGCAGCTAACACGAGCGCTCTGCTCGCCTTCGCCAAATTACGTTTTTATTACAGCAGGAGAGCGACACACACACACACTTTTAAAGGTACATTTTTGCAATTAATTCCCTGCAAATCTAAACTAAAACATCTACCACCTTCATCCAGCTGTGTTTTGTGCTTTTCTTTTATATTTTTTATGTGACTTTTTAGCCTTACAACCATTTTTTAAGAGACATCACCTTTACCTGGTCACCACAAGAGTGAACTCCTCATTAAATAAAGGTTACAAATCTGTATTATATGAAAGTACGAACCATTCCTCATTTAACTTTACATGCATTAAGCACCATACATGCATGCTTTGGGACAGTTCCTTCACAGATAGTTTAAGGACCTTATTTATGACACCTGACACACCTGACACACCTGCCCAGTCTTCAGCTAGTCGGGGCAATAACAGCTTGAGCACAAATGAATGTGATTTAGAAGTCTAAGGGTATAATTTACTCATATCAGCAACTCAAAAAAAATCACAGACCTGCTGTTTTTTATATCGGTGCGATTAGCTTTAAATTGTGTGTTGGAAGTGTTAATCGCACACTTGATTTAAATATTCTCTGTATTTTTGCATCTTGAGAAAGGGTGAGTGGCTAAAATCTCTGAGTCATCACCTGTTACATGCAATTTTGTCACTGCGCTCTCTTTCTACCTTTTGTTTCAAAAAACCAGCTGGTGCTGGCACAGTGTATTAGTAACTGCTGGCCTAAGGCTTTAATTTAAACAGCAGAGAGAGAGAGAATAACACATCTGCTGCTGTGCTTTCTGTAAAGCAACAGAACAAATGCACATTGAGCTTGATCATCGGGATCATTGCTTCATCTTCTTGTTTTCCTGAACAAACAAATTGAATATTTTCCTTCCTATTACCTCTGTGCTGATGATATTGATCCGAAGATGCAAAGACATCTGTCTGTTAAACGTGGAATCAAGCTGAAGGAGATTAATGATGCTAGCATCGACAGCGGACGAGCGTTCTTCTTAAAATCGTGGTACAATGCGAGTTTTCTGCTCCTGACTGGAGCAGCTGAGCCTGCAATAGCATTCACAGTAATGCTTCTCGTCACTGATGGCGGGGCTGGCAAAGGAGTCTGAGAAGATGCAGCAGCGTTAGCTAACATACAACTGTGTGCTTCTTTAAAATGCAGCACTAAGATTTGGCAGCTGGCTCAGCCTGATCGGCATAAATACGATCACGGTGTGTCGCTGTGTACCACACGTGCTCGCCATGACAAACAGCCACCCCTCCTCCTCAGCAGTTTGGGAAGAGAGCCACACGGATGCTTGGGAGGCGAGAGGGGAGCAATAAGGAGCCTCTGCATGAGAAATCCCAAAGTATCTGAAATGTGTCCCTGGGGAAACGCAACAATAATCAACCATAATCCCAGACAGGCCTGAGGATGGTGCAGCTTTCTCCATCTAACCTGGCGGTGCAGGAGAGTATTATCCTACACCTCCACTGACGGACTGTTGATGACAGATCATTGTCCCAGGTTTACAGTTTATGTTTGCTTTTGTACCTGTGATGACATGAAATGTTCCCTATCTAATAATCCCGGCTTTTTCAAATGGCCTCACAGCAACGAGCAAGCTACGCTAAGAGCACGCCGCTAAGAGCACGCCGCTAAGAGCACGCCGCTAAGAGCACGCCGCTAAGAGCACGCCGCTAAGAGCACGCCGCTAAAGCTCCGGAATCGAGTGAAAGTCAGCCTCATTGTTAGAAACAACTAATTTTGTATTTTTCAGACTGAACAGATCTTCTTACTGTCGTCCTGGACATTCAGTTTGTGGGGAAAACCGATAAACACAGAGTCGCGAGTGACATCACGAGAGCCGCTGAATGTTATCTATGTCAGCTGTTTGTGCTGCATCCTCCCCACCCTCCATCTCTCTGATCACGTGCATAAAGAAGCCGTCGCTCTGTTCAGCCCTCCTTCGGTCCCTCCCTGCCTGCAGTACATTTGTAGGGTGGAGCTGATGGTGAGAAATGTCGACTGATGATCAATATGACCTTGAGAGCTGCAGCGGGTAGCTTGTTAGCCACTCACCCCCCCAGATGCTCTCACTCCTTGTCTCTCCATGCCTCACCCGCCCTCCTTTCTTCCATCTGCGTCTGCTTGTTGCAGTCTCATTACATTGCAGTATTATCATCCCTGATGTCACTGATCTTCACGTTATGTGCTATTCACGCCATTACTCAGTTGCCTCATGGTCCGCCAAAGCTGGGCACACGCTCCACAACCGTTGGGCAAAGCATGAACGTGACAGGGACGTGCTGACATGTACGTGTGGCTTTGTGTTGGACAGTTTACTGGATTTATTAAAAACGTGCTGCATTTTTCTGTGCACAGCAATCGTGTCGTGTCTAAATGACTAAGAAGGAATTGTTTCCACTTCCTCTTCTTACAGCTTTAAAACAAACAAACAAACAAACATGTTCAGTATTTTCATATGACGACTGTTTCTGTGGATACAGCTAAAATTAACTACGTATACATCACGTAACGTTACAGAAAATGCCACCAAGCCTAACTGACAGTCTCGCTTTTATCCACAGTTTCCTGCCATTTGGAGGCCGTCTTGGTAACGCTTCTGCTGATCACCAGCACAATCTGACGAGAGAGCGCTGACCAGGTCAGAGCCTGTCCCACAGATGACTGAACAAACACCAATCCAAGGCACAAACAGTAGACTTACTTCTGTCTTTTGACTGGCTGTTTGGGGGCAAACCGACCACTAACGGTTCAGAATAGATCTGCTAGAGCGCCATGTTTCCCTCTCATGTAAAGTCTGATTGTGTCCTTCCTGGCAGCGCTGATGAACGTGAACACTTGCTGAGTGTATGACAGCTGAACGCTGAGTTTGGACTTTCAGGTATCTGAGTCTCGCTCCATAAATCTGAGCTATTCTAACAGCTTTAGAGATCCTCACACAACAATGAGCTTCCTACTGTCCTCGCTCTTCTACTACTGATTCATCTCTGCTCCTCTGAGAGTTTCAGTGTTGGTACAGTGACATGCTTGCATGTAATCCTGGTGCCGCTGGTGTCGTCAGGTTAAAACCTTTAAGTTTGTAAAATGTAAAGGATCTCTGACAGAGGCGCAGTTATTAGAAAAGGACGTTTATCCTATGAGCTTGTGTGTTTGCACTTTGCATACACTCCTCCCTTCCCAGATTACTGAAAATGAAGGTTTTAGTAACAGTAACAACATTGCAACACAGGAGCAAAACGACATCGTTGTAATATTCACACGACTAACCCTGAAGTCTCCTCTGCCCTGCTTATATCCGAGTGTCGGCACAGGAAATGATCTGTGCTGCAAAACAGCAGCTCGTCCTGCACACGTAACACCGCGAGACGCGATTCAGTATCATTTATTTTCGTTTGTTGTTGACACACATTTTTAAATATTATTGTTGGCTATAAATCAAACTCATACACCAACATTTAGAGGACTTTTCTTACCTCTTCGACCAGCTGCAGCATACGGCGAGTGCTCTCCAGTGACTGCGGACAAATAAAAGAAACAATTCAGATTCAAGAAGCTTGGAAAGTTTTGGTTTTCATGTTATGTGCAGTTTTTCATGTGATGGCCAATAACCTGAGCATCGCACCAGACCGGCCATGAAGCCAAGCTTACCTGCAGGACTGGCAGGTCAGCTGCTCTCACTGCCATCAGCCTTTGATTTTCCATTAATGCAAAAGTCTAAAAAGTCTGCCCACAGCTGCTGCACATCTGCAAGCCTCTTTGCAACCCACCACCACCTTCCATGCTTTTCCAGGCTTTGTCATATCTGCTGTCGTGGTAACTGCTCTGCTCTGCACCCTCTCACAGCCATGCTGCAGGTGGACACAACAGGTTCTGTTGACTGTTGTGTTCCTGTTAAATCTTATTTACACAACAACTCAATGTGGTTGTGCGCATTCGTTCGACTGAACATAAGCGAGTGTGTGTGAAACTAAATGGAGCCGATCAGAACAATCAGCAGCCGCAAACAGGATCAATCCCTGAACGATTATCGACGTGAACTCAACATGAACTCGCAGAGATGGACTGTGTGCACGCAGGACTGCATAGCTCTGACTGTAACACATGGAAATGGTGACTTATTCTAAGTTTAGAGTACGGCACAAAAGTCTAGAGCCGCCCCTCTCGTTTCTTTATATTTGTCTGGGAAATTGGGACCCGGCTACAGTGAAGATGAGCCCACACTTGTTTTAATGTTTGCTTTCACTGCTTCGGCAGTGTGCTTCAGATTTCCAGGCTAAAAATTAAGTGAAAAACGAAGCTGATGTTAATCGGACACTTTACAGACCTGCAACACTACAGCCCCAAAAAGACACGGAGCCTCTACGTTTTAGTGTTGTACCTTTTCCTGACCTTATACACACTGACGATAATTTGAGCTAAAATGTCATCACTCCATCGTAGCTGCTGCCACAGATTTTCAGTCCAGTTCTTGTGTGATGTGGCAGAACAGCCGCCCCTCAGCTGAGACGATTTCTGTGGGAAACAGTGGATAAATCACCAGAAGACCCAAAAGCATCTCTCAGGTCCTCTGTCGCGTCTTTCCTGGATTATTTCCTGTTTCTAAGGTTCATCTGCTGCAGATAGTTTTTAAACTCCTTGGAAATAAAATATCAAGAAATGAGGGGCAGCGTCAGACAGCATTCTGTCTTTCATATAATCATTTCACTCGCTGGGCCCTCATTTTAAGTTAGCCAGTGTTTCTTAGTAGATAAATGGCTTAATCATGAATTGAGCTGTGGTTTAGGGAAGGCCTCGAAGGGCACTGGTGGCAGCTCTCGGGCCGACAGATCCCCAGGTGCTAAACAGAAGTGGGAGGGAGGGGGGGGCACGACAGCTTGCAGAGCTGTGGGAACATGTAAGATAAGACCTGGAAGGTCCTGAAATGCAGCACTTATAGCACGTGATGGGCATTTGTGTCTGTTTTACTAAGTTAGCATTGATTGATCAAAATAACTCAGCTTTGTTATTAGCAGCAGGCAGAATCCTCATCGCTGTGTGACGTCTGTTATTAGCTCCTGGCTGATGTGTAACAGGGGCTCCCATTCTCTAAGGAGCGTGAGGCTGCACAGGGGCAGCAGCTCCGCCTCGCTGCGCTCGCTGCAAGCGCATCGTCTGCGCTGGTAGGGGTTGAGGGGTGGGGGGTGTCGGTTAGACAAACAAATCTGACACCGAGCAGCCATTTTTCACGTGGCTCACGTTCTTTTTCCTTCTTCTGATTCTGCCTTTTTGTATTCTGTCTCTGATCCGTCTGCATCAGCTCGCTCGTTTGCTTCCATCTGTTGGAATCACTGTGGAGGCTGAAGCTCACAGAAGCCACAAAACTGTTATTCCAGCGCCGCCATTTTGTGTTTGCCCTGCGTTCCTGCGTGTGTGTGTGTCTGTGTGTGTGTCTGTGTGTGTGTCTGTGTGTGTGTCTGTGTGTGTGTTTGTATTTAATATTCTGCTCAGCTGTGCCACAGTGAGTCATATGTGAAGCTGGAGGGCTGATCAGCTGTGGGCCATGATGGAGACTTTCTCACTCTCTTGCCCTCTCTCTAACTGCGAAACACGCACACACACACTCACACGCACACACACACACTCACACACACACACACACACACACACACACACACAAAGACACACACGCACACACACACTCACACGCACACACACACACTCACACACACACACTCACACACACACACACACACTCACACACACACACACACACTCACACACACACTCACACACACACACACACACACTCACACACACGCGCACACGCACACACACACTCTATAATGTGCTCATTAGTGCACCCTCTTACTGTGCTGCATAGTTTCAGTATGTTTGAAGTTGTGATAAAACAAAGGTGCTCGGCGTCTCCAACCACCACGCGACTCCTCAGCGAGTCAGTAAGCGTGCACCTGCCATCACGAGGCAAACGCCTGTGATGCAGCAAGTCCGGTGTTCTCACCTCATCAGCCAGCTGGTCAGCGCGTTGCTGCATGTCTGACAGCTCATTGCGCATGTCCGCATCATCTGCCATGTCTGCTGGATGTCGGGGGTGGAGAAGGTCTCCGACAGGGAAGAGAAGATCCTAGTGGGAGTCCGGGGAAGGCTGGAAGAGAGGCAAAACACAAAGCATTCAGCGTGCAGCACACGGCTCAGTCGACTGTCGCATCAACGGACTCGGGACAATGGAGAACGTGGATAATTTGGTGTGCGACCACTGCAGAGTCAACTAACGTACCCGTGAGCTTGTGCAGGATTCAAACTCACAGCATCACTGTGGCGTGATCCCTTTCCCCCTGACCTCAGACCTTTCTCTGCGTCCGTTTATGATGAAAACGTCTTTATTTATGTAAAGAAGAGCACAACAAGATGAAACCAGCTGACAGCTCCCCGCGAATATTTTCCCTTCTCGATCTTTCGACGTGCTTTAAAATCATTATTCTCAACTTTCTGAGCTTAACATCGTCCCTGCCGTGTTGGTGATGTTTTTGCCTCTATCTCAGCTGCACTACTGAGCCAAACTGAAAACGAGGACACGTGATGTTACCTTCAGATTCATGACAAACACACCTGCTGCTCGCTCGCAGCCTGCAAGAATGCCCCGTGTGCGTTTGTGTAGTGTGTAGTGTAGTCCACATACATGAACACACACATATAACAAAATATGAAAAGTAATTAATGAGCTGGAACGGGCTGACGTCAGAGAAACACGACTGCAGCATCAGATCGAGCTTCTAAGAACTGAATTCAATACTAGTTCATGCAAACGTCCTCTTTATTTTTCAATCGCAAGTATGCACATCGACGGGCATCACGATGGGCCTCAAAGGAGGCGACAAATACCTCCCACCTCACTGTTACGCCAGAAAACGGCAGTCACACAAATAAAAGTGAAGAGCGTTCCAGAGAGGCAACAAGAGGCGCATGGCACGCAGCAAATGGCCTGAGTGTAACGAGAGCACGTTCATGAAAGTCAGGTAAACAAGAGAAAAACCCGGAGGTGGGAGCTGCTGCCTCCACAGGCCTCTGTTTGCTGTTGCAGGCGGTGTAACTGAGGACTGTGAGGATGCAGCAGTATCGTCTGTTTGTTGGGGAGTGAACGGGCAGAGGAATCCCGGCTTCCTGGACTTTCAGAGGATCAGCCTGAGAAATAAACAGCGTGTGCCCCTGTAGCTGCAATCCTCTGCGGGTCACCACAGGCTAGTATCACTGGCTAAACAGCTGGACACATCCAGATGCAAAATTACCAGAAGCTTGCATGAAAGATGAGCATGAGAGAGATTATCAGCGGACATGTCTACAGGACCAATCGAGGCAGTTACATGTAACTCTGGCTCAGCAGAAACTCGACTGTGGTGTCGGCCTTTATGACCCAAAGGCAAAGTCACGAAGAATGAATCCACGCACATCCTGAGGGACAGACAAGACCACGTGTGAAGAAAGCCTCAGTGCACTAACATCGGCTGAATGAAACCTGACAGAAGGGCCGGACCCGCTGAGGATGAGCGAGGAACCAGCTCATCGTGCTGGTTTTATGGACCTCGGGTTCACTGAGTTGTTTCCTCTGACTGTTTTCTGTTTCCTGCATCAGCAGGTAGTCATCTCAACAATAAACCCGAGTGTGTCCTCTGCCCAGGAAAACACAGTAAAGCATTCAGCAGTTAACCAGTCAGACACGTTATTTTGATTTGGCCAAACGACCTAAAAGAAGAGTAAATATTACACATTCGCCACTCACATGATGTCACTGATGGTTGTGCCATAGATGACGTTTCCATCCTCAGGCTCAGGGAGGCCGTGGGAGGCGAGTTTTCCCTTCCTGCTGTTTTATTATGGGGTCTTTGTCTTACATATAGAGCTCAGGGCACTGTCCATATAAACAACAACATCTACCAGCTTAATGCAAGCATCATAACAGGATCAATTTAACTGATAAAATATTCAGCACGGCCGCAGAGCTCAGATCCAGACACGTTCAGGTGACGGCGAATGGAGTCAGCAGTGAAGGTCGGTGCCTCAGACTGACGCGTTCGCCCACCTGGACGTTTCATCCTGGTGACGGAGCGAACGGTCTGCTCGGAGGTCTCGCCGTACCCTCATCGTCTGCCTCTCCCACTCGTGCGTCCAGAGGCATTCACAACAACATCTGCTGGTCTTGCAGCGCGGATGTGAGATATGAAGACACTTTTTTTTCACTGCCAAGACAATATTACCCAGCATGCCACGCTCTGAATCATTAAAGCCTCGCTGGGCGGCAGATAGAGATCATATACGTGTCATAAGCACCACAGCTGAATGCCAACACACGTGTCCGATGTGCTTTTTCCTTTCTTCTCGCTCTCCTGCATGTCAGCGACGGCCGTGTTGGGTTACATAAAGCAGTCAGCGCAGGGCTTCGTGTCTGAATCGAGTCAGATTCAAAAGCACTTGTCGGGGGAAGAAAGGCCGCCATCGCCTGGCTGCCTCGCTACATAACTAAAGTCAGGCAATGAAGTTTGAGCAGGCCGCGCTGACCTTTTACTTTACGTCTCAATCACGCGCCTCACGTGCGGCGTCTTTGCTCCCATCTTCTCAGGGAGCGATGGAAAACACCGACGGAGCTCATGTTGCGCATTAACAATTGTTTATATGGAATCAGTTATTCTGTGGGCAGGTTCATCGCAGCTGAATTAAAGTCAGTAACTGAGTGAACGCAGGCTTGATGCAGAAACTTAATGGAGGACGACATGTTGATGTACTTATTCTATTATCCAGTAAATGCATCTACTGCCCAGGAAGCTCCTGCTACCTGTTCCTGACACCTATAAGCTCTTTTTTACACTGCACAGCTTCTCTGGTATTTACAGTCCGGTTATTTCCACCTGCGCAGCCTTTTTGCATTTATGCTGGTCAGTGAACGTGCACAGGAGCCGCAGCCGAGCATGTCTGCTCTCGCTGTGAGACCTCACCTCCACTCGTACCTGGACTCGACCTCTCGTCTTTGTGGTGTTTGTGGCTCTTGGAGAATTTTTAATGCTGAACAAACAATAAGGTCTGCAGTTACAGTTCAGACCACACAACAAGTGTGTGATGCAGTTGTTTCAGCCAGTGACATTGTGGTAATATTTTATAAGATAAGATAAGATAAGATAAGATAACCTTTATTAGTCCCACACGTGGGAAATTTGTTTTGTCACAGCAGGAAGTGGACAGTGCAAAAGTTATGAGGCAAAAATTAGGATACAATAAGAATAAATACAGTACACAACTGTACAGAATAGAATAAAATAATATACTATATACAGTAGAATAAAATAAAATAAATATACAATAAGATAAAAATAGAATACAAATACAAATGCTATATACAACTGAGTAAAAATACAACGATGACAGAAGGATTATTGCACTTAGTGTTATTGCACATGTGTGGATGTGTGTGCTTGATCAGTTAAAGTCTTTATTATGGAGTCTGACAGCAGTGGGGAGGAAAGACCTGCGAAATCTCTCCGTCCCACACCGTGGGTGCCGCAGTCTCCCACTGAAGGAGCTGCTCAGTGCTGTCACAGTCTGCTGCATGGGGTGGGAGACGTTGTCCAACAGGGATGACAGCTTAGCCGCCGTTCTCCTGTCACTCACCACCTCCACTGGGTCCAGAGGGCATCCTAGAACAGAGCTGGCCCTTCGGATCACCCTGTTCAGTCTCTTCCTGTCCCCAGCAGAGATGCTGCCGCCCCAGCAGACCACACCATAAAAGATAGCAGAAGCCACCACAGAGTCATAGAAGGTCTTCAGGAGTGGGCCCTCCACTCCAAACGACCTGAGTCTCCGCAGCAGGTACAGCCTGCTCTGCCCTTTCCTGTAGAGGGCGTCTGAGTTATGAGTCCAGTCCAGTCTATTGTTCAGATGAACACCAAGGTACCTGTAGCTGTCCACAGCCTCAATGTCCATACCTTGGATGTTCAGTGGTTGCAGTGGAGAATGCTTGTGCCTGCGGAAGTCTACCACCAGTTCCTTGGTTTTACTGGCGTTGATCTGGAGGTAGTTCAGCTGGCACCAGTCCACAAAGTCTTGGGTCAGACCTCTGTACTCCTTGTCGTCCCCATCAGTGATGAGGCCGACTATTGCAGAGTCATCAGAGAACTTCTGCAGGAAGCACTGGGTGGAATTGTGGGAGAAGTCTGCAGTGTAGATGGTGAAGAGGAACGGAGCCAGAACCGTTCCCTGTGGGGCCCCCGTACTGCAGACGACCCTGTCCGACACACAGCCCTGAGTCCTCACATACTGTGGTCGGTCGGTGAGGTAGTCCAAAATCCAGGTAGTGAGGTGATGGTCCACTCCAGAGTTCACCAGCTTGTCCTTTAGAACCGAGGGAAGAATGGTGTTGAAGGCACTGGAGAAATCAAAGAACATAATTCTCACAGTGCTTCCAGCGGTCTCCAGGTGAGCGAGGGAACGATGTAGGAGGTGAATGACGGCATCATCCGCTCCAATGCCAGGCTGGTAGGCAAACTGAATTATTGATGTGTATTTGCACTGATTAACAGGGATCCTCCCCTCACGCCAAGCCAGCAGATGGCCCCGCCCCTCCCTGAGCCTGGTTCAACCACAGGTTTCTTCCTGTTAAAAAGGAGTTTTTCCTTCCCACTGTCGCCAAGTGCTGCTCATAGGGGGTCATGTGACTGATGGGGTTTTCTCTGTGTGTGTTATTGTAGGGTCGACATTACAATATAAAGCACCTTAAGGTCACCGTTGTTATGATTTTGTATATAAATGAGATTGAACTGAATTATTCTGCACATGAAGCATATTTATTTAGAGCTAACTTACAAACATCTGTTTGTCTGGCTGGATCTACTGGATGTGGTGCTATAATGTGTATTTGTACATTTACTGAATGGCTTTAGATGGGTCCCATAAACCGGTGACCCGTGATGACCTTTAACCAGGAGCCGTGAAATGTTTCCTCTCAGAGGACACACGTTTGTCTGGTGAGTCCCATCTGATTAAATGTTGGCCAGCCCATCTGAGAAATACTTAATTACTCGTACACTGCCTGTCAGGAGTTTAGTGAGGACGGTAAATTTCTGAGCTGATAAATCAGGGACGTGTCTACAGCAGGTCTTCTAGTGTGCATGGACCATGTGTCCCAGTTAGTGCATGAAATAATATTGTTTTGCAGTGAAGCATCCTTACGCAGTGTAAGCGCCAGACGTCTGCTTTATATTTTATTTGCGATTGAGTTCATGTTTGTTTTATTATTCATAGATTCATTACATAAGTGCAGTAGTAGCATGAAACCCTGTGTGAGAGGGAAGGGGAGGAGCATGGACAGAGATGTTAGGAGTCTCACGGTTTTCTGACCGTGTACACAGCTAGTATTGGATAACTGCTATTTTTTGGAATTTTCATGCCTTTTTTTTTGGAAGGAGTTCATTGCTACATCCTCAGTTTGTAATAAATAAAACAGTCTTCAAACCATAATGCAACTGGAAGCATTTCTTTGGGAAACCAGGAACACGCGTCAGCCATAGACTCCCCTTTTTTGAACTTGGTTTATTGGAAATTACCCTACATTTAGTCAGAAAACCTTCTTGCTCCTTTTTTGGGAAAAGGAATACTGAAAAGGATCATGTTTAGCAACGCCGTGCACTGTGGATTGAAGGCAATAGCCTACTTGGAGGAAGAATCACGGTAAGCAGTGAAAACAAGCTTTGCTACTGTGGAAATTTGTCATAATGCATGAGAGTGATGAAGAACTAGTGTGTGGAAAAAGAGAACCAAAAATGACAGAAAAGGCTGTCGAGGAAAAGCTGCACAGGTTGACCCAGTCTAGAAAGGCTAAGCTAGGCCACCTAACTAGCCAAGCTAATCAGCTCGAACGGCTAATGGAAGATGATGCTAACGTGAATGCTGTTAAACAGAAATTGCGTTTAGACTACCAAGATTCATATGGAGATCTGTGTAAGATAAATGATAGTTTGAGAGTATTAATGCATGAGGAAGAATTTGAAAAGGACCAAAGTTCTTGGTATGAACCTAATGCTAGTCGTATTCGTGGATTTATGCAACATGTGGAAACGTGGGTTAAAGCAGCTGAGGAGCGCACAGAACAAGCTAGACAGTGTGATGCAGACATCCAGCCTTCCGACAGTGTTTCTGTGATGTCCGCTGCATTAAGCAGTAAAGGCAGGAGGCGCAGGTCAGCCGTTGGGAGCCAAGTGTCCACTGCTTCCTCAGTACGCCTCAAAGCTGAAATGGAGAGAGCCACATTGCTTGCACAAGCAACTGCTCTCAAACAAAAACAAGAGCTTGAACGACAGGAAACTGAGTTGAAAGCAAAAAGAGAGCAGCTAGATCTGCAAATTGCTATTGCCGCCTCTGATGCTAAAATAAAGGTATTAGAGAATTTTGAAAATGAGCGCTCGTCACATGTGAGTCCTGCATACCCAACGACTATTGATTCTGGATTCATACCATTACCTGTAAGTCAAACTCCAGTCACCAACACAGAAAATGGATATGGGGAATTCATGCCTTTACAAAATCACCCTATTGGTACGCAGCAGTCTAGAGTGGATTTTGCAGCAGATCAGCAAGCAGTTGAAACACTCTGTACTGTTATGACACGTCAGAATAATATAACAGAGCTGATGGTGAAACAACAAAAAATGATGACATTGCCACCTTTAGACATCCCTACCTTCAGTGGTGATCCTCTAGATTACAATACATTTGTAAGCGCCTTTGAGCACGGAGTAGAGTCTCGCACTGAAAGTCCTAAGGATCGCCTCTACTTCTTAGAGCAGTTCACTAATGGACAGCCGAAAGAGCTAATAAAGAGCTGCCTTCATATGAAGCCAGATGTAGGCTATCACAAGGCTAAACAGCTCCTCAAAGAGCATTTCGGAAATGACTACAAAGTTGCTGTAGCCTACATGAACAAGGTCTCAAACTGGGCACCTATCAAGCCAGAAGATGCAGAAGCTTTAAATGCGTTTTCACTCTTTCTGACAGCTTGCTGTAACACCATGGCTGAAGTGAGTTACATGGAGGAACTTGATAACGTCGCAAGCCTGAAAGCCATTGTAGCAAAACTTCCATACAAGTTACGTGAAAGGTGGAGATCTGTTGTGTGTGGTATGCAAGAGCGAGGCGACAGACGAGTCAAGTTCAATGATTTGGTGGAGTTTATTAATAAACAAGCCAAAATTGCACTTCACCCTGTTTTTGGTGACATAAAGGATAGCACCACTGCTAAACCATTCACCATTAAACAAAACAGTAACAAGGATCAGAAAAGGGTTGTAATGAAGAAGTCATTCACCACCAGTGCCATACCATTGGACATTCAGGAGAAAGACACAAAGACAATGGAAAACACAAATTATGTGAAACCCACTCCACAGGCATGTCTGTTCTGTAACGGTGGGCACATCATAGACCTGTGTGGTAAGTTTAAGGGCAAGCCACACAACGAAAAGTTGGAATTTTTGAAAGGCAAAGGACTGTGTTTTAGCTGTTTGAAGCAAGGTCACATGAGCAAACTTTGTAAGAGAAAGGTGAGCTGTGAGGTATGTTCTCTTGCTCATCATACATTGTTGCATATCAAGAAAAGGGACACAGACGCTGACACAGAGAAGAAAACTAAGAACAGTGAAAGTCAAACAATCTTAAGTGCCTTTGTCTGTGCAGAGTCTGAGGATTGTGGGCCAACTGGGGCCGGGGAAGATGACTGCACACTTGCAATAGTTCCTGTACAGGTCAAGGCCAAAAAGGGAAGTGTAGTAGTGCAGACTTACGCCTTCTTGGACCCAGGAAGCTCTGCCACATTCTGTACAGAGACATTAATGGACAAATTGAAGATCACTGGAAGGAAAACTGACATACTACTGAAAACTATGAATGAAGAGAAACCTGTCTGTACTCATGTAGTGTCAGGCTTGGAGGTCAGTAGTTTATCTGGTGACGACTTTATTGATCTGCCAGATGTCTTCACACAAAGGACAATACCTGTAGGAAAAGAAAACATACCCCTACAGAAAGATCTCGAAAAGTGGCCTTACCTTAAAGAAGTAAAACTGCCTCGAATTGAGACTGACATTGGATTGCTTATAGGAGCAAATGTACCTAAAGCAATGGAGCCATGGGAGGTTGTAAGCAGTGTAGGTAATGGACCGTATGCTGTAAGAACCAAGCTAGGTTGGACTGTGAATGGACCTTTGAGAGAAACTGGCTGTCATGCAGACAAGAGAAACCCAGCCAAGGCTAATGCAAACCGCATATCAGTGAGCCGTTTAGAGAACCTGTGGCTTCAACAGTTCATGGTGGATTTTCCAGAGGGAAGAAAACATGATGAAGTGGAAATGTCAAGAGAGGACCATCAGTTTATGGACATGGCCATGGAATCTGCAAAACTGATGGATGGCCACTATACAATATGTCTACCTCTGAAGAACAGATTGGTCAACATGCCAAATAATCGCTCAGTCGCTGAACAACGAGCACGTAACTTGAGGCTTAAATTTCTCAGGAATGACTGCTTCCGACAAGAGTACACAGACTTCATGGAAGACCTTCTTAAAAAGGGCTATGCAGTACAACTGTCAAATGATGAACTGGCGCACAAAGAAGGAAAAGTGTGGTATATACCCCATCACGCCGTGTACCACCCTGTGAAGCAGAAATTAAGAGTTGTGTTCGACTGTGCAGCATCCTATCAGGGCACATCCCTGAATGATCAACTTCTTCAGGGTCCAGATTTGACCAGCAGTCTCATTGGTGTTGTCATACGATTTAGACAGGAACCTGTTGCAATTATGGCAGACGTTGAAGCAATGTTTCACCAGGTGAAGGTGCCTGACGGTGACTCTGACTTACTTAGGTTCCTCTGGTGGACAGGTGGCGACTGCAATCAAGCTTTGACTGAGCACAAGATGACTGTGCATTTGTTTGGGGCCACATCCTCACCCAGTTGTGCCAATTTCGCTTTGAGGAAGTGTGCTGAAGACCAGAGTAGGCAGTTCAGAGCTGAAGTTGTTCAAACAGTATTGCAGAACTTTTACGTTGATGACTGTCTCAAGTCTGTCGCTACGGAGGAGGCAGCTATATCAATGTGTCAAGATCTAATGAAAATCTGTGCCAACGGAGGCTTCCGTCTCAACAAATGGGTGAGCAACCGAAGGAAGGTGCTTGACTCCATCCCAAAGTCTGAACTGGCAGCAGAAATGAAAAGCCTGGACCTGGATCATGGCAAACTTCCACTTGAGAGGGCCCTTGGTCTCAATTGGTGTGTTGAGTCAGACACATTCAGATTTAAGATCAACATCAAAGATCGCCCATTCACAAGAAGAGGACTTCTTTCTGTCATTGGATCAGTGTATGACCCATTAGGCATTTTGGCGCCAGCAGTCTTGCCAGCAAAGATTATCCTGCAGGAATTGTGCAGATTGAAGATCGGGTGGGATGACGACTTACCTGAGCACATAAAGAGGCGGTGGACTGACTGGTTAACCAGCCTTCCTGCTTTGGAACACTTCTCAGTTGCAAGATGTTTCAAGCCCAAAGATTTTGGAAATGATGTATTTGCACAACTACATCACTTTGCAGATGCAAGTGAGGATGCATATGGCTCAGTCAGCTACCTACTCATGCGTAACACGAGCAATGAGACACAATGTGCATTTATGATGGGCAAGTCCAGAGTGGCGCCTCTCAGGCCTCCTACCATACCCCGTCTGGAATTGACTGCTGCTACAGTAGCCATTAGGATGGATAGTGTCCTGAGAAGAGAGCTACAACTGAACCTTGCAGAATCAGTTTTTTGGACAGACAGTACGGTGGTGCTCCAGTATCTCCGGAATGAGACCACGCGTTTTCGTACGTTTGTGGCAAACAGAGTTGCAGCTATTCTGAAAGGCTCTGATGTGGAACAGTGGAAACACATCAGCACAGACAAGAATCCTGCTGACTGCGCCTCAAGAGGGCAAAGAGTAGATGAATTTATGAAGAACAGAACGTGGGTGTCTGGGCCAGATTTTCTTCGCAGTCCAGTAGAGTTTTGGCCTAACACTCCATTGAATTGTCCGGAAATCACTTCTGGTGATCCTGAGATCAAGAAGGCCACAGTAAACAAAATAGAGGTGGAAGAAAATGTTGCTCCATTCAAGAGACTGATAAATTACTTCTCATCATGGACAAAGTTGAAAAGAGCGGTGGTGTGGTTCCTGAAACTTAAAGCCTTACTTTGGAGTCTCTGTCAAAAACGTAAAGAGCTATGCGTAACCAGTGTGGAGAATAGCTTTGACAATGATCGACAGCTGAGGCAAAGTCAGATTGACAGTTTCAGGACAAGCTTTAAGCCTACACAAATTTCAGTGGAAGACCTGAATCAAGCAGAGCTCGATATAATCAGATTTTGCCAAAAGGAGAAATTCTCGGAAGAGGTTTCAGCTCTTCACAAGGGACAAAGTGTGAAGCGCAACAGCCATTTATACAAACTGAACCCTGTACTACAGGAAGATCTGTTGAGAGTTGGTGGAAGATTGAGCTGGGCAGCTATGCCGGAAATCGCTAAGCAGCCTATTATCCTGTCTAGAGACTTTCACATTTCTGACTTAGTCCTCCAACAGATACATGAAGAAACTGGGCATGGAGGGCGCAATCACATGCTCTCTGAATTGCGACAGAAGTTTTGGATCCCAAGTGCCAACACAGCCATTAGAAAGATCATCGCAAAGTGTGTGACATGTCGTCGCCTGCATGGGAGAGTTGGGAAACAACTGATGGCTGATCTTCCACAAGAGCGAGTGTTGCCAGATGATCCACCCTTCACCCGGGTTGGTGTAGACTACTTTGGCCCATTCGAAGTAAGACGTGGAAGAACCATCTTAAAAAGATACGGTGTTATATTCACTTGTTTAGCGGTTCGTGCAGTACACATAGAGCTGGCCTCATCATTAGACACAGATTCATGCATAAATGCAATCCGGCGCTTCATAGCACGGAGAGGACAAGTGAAGGCGATTCGCTCAGATAATGGGACAAATTTTGTTGCTGCCAATCGTGAGCTGAAGGAAGCAATCGCCGACTGGAACACTTCACCGTTTCAGCATCTATTTCAACAGCATGGAATTAAGTGGACATTTAACCCTCCCACTGCTTCACATCATGGCGGAGCATGGGAGAGGTTGATAAGATCAATACGAAAGGTGCTGAATTCTACTGTGAGAGAACAAGTTCTGGAAGAAGAATGCCTTCATACAGTCTTATGCGAGGCAGAGTCGATCATCAACAGCCGACCAATCACCAGGGCATCAAGCGACCCAAATGATTTGGAGGCTCTGACACCTAATCATCTTTTGTTGTTGAAAACAAAATCTTCATTGCCTCCAGGATTGTTTGACCAGAATGACCTCTACTCACGACGTAGATGGAAACAGGTGCAATATATGTCCAATCTATTTTGGAAGAGATGGACTAAAGAATACCTACCTCAACTTCAGGAACGTCAGCGGTGGGCCACAGCATCAAGAAACTTTGCAGAAGGAGATGTTGTTCTTCTTGTGGACGACTGTGCACCACGAAATTCATGGATTATGGGAAAGATCATCAAAACAGTTCCAGACAAGAAGGGTCTCGTTCGCCGAGTACGGATAAAGACAAAGACTAATGTTTTGGACAGACCCATCACCAAGATTTGTCTGCTTGTGGAATCTGAATGGGCTAGTGGTAAAGACTAAGCCCCTACGATGAGCCATGTGCTAGCAACCTCTGGCTCTTTCCTTCTTTTCTTTCTTATTCTTTTTCACCTGTTCTTTTGGAAATGGACAGAAACCAGCCTTAATATACTTTGCAAAGCTGATTGGCAAAGTATTGGACAATTCATTTGTCTATAAATAATATTTTGTCATGTGTTTAAACATTGGATATGTCTAAACGTGGTTCATATTAAGTTTGTAAAGTTAAGAAATGTGGTAATTGTTCTAAGGCAATACATTATTAGAACAATTAGGGGCCGGTAATGTAAGCGCCAGACGTCTGCTTTATATTTTATTTGCGATTGAGTTCATGTTTGTTTTATTATTCATAGATTCATTACATAAGTGCAGTAGTAGCATGAAACCCTGTGTGAGAGGGAAGGGGAGGAGCATGGACAGAGATGTTAGGAGTCTCACGGTTTTCTGACCGTGTACACAGCTAGTATTGGATAACTGCTATTTTTTGGAATTTTCATGCCTTTTTTTTTGGAAGGAGTTCATTGCTACATCCTCAGTTTGTAATAAATAAAACAGTCTTCAAACCATAATGCAACTGGAAGCATTTCTTTGGGAAACCAGGAACACGCGTCAGCCATAGACTCCCCTTTTTTGAACTTGGTTTATTGGAAATTACCCTACACGCAGCGTGCTGCAGGAGTAACAGAGGAATGCAGACCTGTCCTCTGATATAATACGATATGATCCTCCTGTTAGACTGTCCCAGGATTGTTACAGCACACACGGTCTTTAC
Source organism: Aulonocara sp. 'chitande type north' Nkhata Bay (assembly GCF_057382095.1). Classification (NCBI taxonomy): domain Eukaryota; kingdom Metazoa; phylum Chordata; class Actinopteri; order Cichliformes; family Cichlidae; genus Aulonocara; species Aulonocara sp. 'chitande type north' Nkhata Bay. The sequence goes on along the minus strand of NC_141358.1, from coordinate 1,299,044 downwards.
AAACATATGCAGCACATATTGAAGACATGATGAATGTAATCAAAGCCCATACTTCCCCATGCACACCAAACATCGCCATAAAAACCTTGTTTCATTCACAAACAAATGCAGGGACTGAGTCGACAACCATCAGCTGCCACATCTGTCTCCGTCTGCTGTGTCCCTGCATACAGCCACGTGACCTTTGGCCAAGAGTTTCTGTTGCCTTGTCATCACATATTACAAGGATGCTGACATTTATGGCACGAAATGGTAAGCAGTATGACCTTTGACCTGAAGAAGGTGATAAGAAACAGGAAATGGAGAGCTCAAAGGGGAAAACGTTCGCTTTGAGTTATTACAATCATACGAGCAGGCTGTAGCATGATAAACACAAACCCATACATACGTGCTGATGACGGGGTTGAGTTCTGGCGCTAGAAAAGCTGCTGTGATGGCGCGACTGACTGATGCGTGGCCGTCACTGGCAGTAGGCCGAGCGCACCACACTGATCAGTGGAACAGTAATACCTGGATTTATCCACTTCCTGCCACACGCCACAACTTCCATGAATGTTTAATGGAACATCCATATTTCCATGTGCACACGTGGAGCAACACTAGGATGGAGCCGCCATGGTAACAATAGGCAAAGGTACGAGGACGCCCTTATTTCCGTTCCCCGATGGAACGGCATATTTCATCGTCCAATCACACGATGATTACCAGCTGCCCCCCCTCCCCCAGCTCTGGCTGTGCTTTGACGTATTTATCCTCCACCGTCTTCTTTTACATCACGTCAGAAAAACATAAAACGCTTGAACATGTGGTCAACCCATCAAGTGTTTTATGAAAAGACGGCGTGTCGTTGGCGACCGAATCAGTAGACATGTGACGTAACGCTTCATGTCCACGGCCTGAGGAGACCGAGCTCTGTGCTCAGGACAAGAAAGACAACAGATCTGTGTGTCTGTGTGTGTGTGTGTGCGCGCGTGTGTGTGTGTGTGTGTGTGTCTGTGCGCGTGTCTGTGTGTGTGTGTGTGTGTGTGTGTGCGTGTGTGTGTCTGTGTGTGTGCGTGTGTGTGTGTGTGTGTGTGCGTGTGTGTGTCTGTGTGTGTGTCTGTGTGTGTGTGTGTGCGCGCGTGTGTGTGTGTGTGTGTGTGTCTGTGCGCGTGTCTGTGTGTGTGTGTGTGTGTGTGTGCGTGTGTGTGTCTGTGTGTGTGCGTGTGTGTGTGTGTGTGTGCGTGTGTGTCTGTGTGTGTGCGTGTGTGTGTGTCTGTGTGTGTGCGTGTGTGTGTCTGTGTGTGTGTGTGTGTGTCTGTGTGTGTGTGTGTGTCTGTGTCTGTGTGTGTGTGTGTGTGTGTGTGTGTGCGTGCGCGTGCAGCTGCCATTTTGTTTGCTTATCAGTTTCAAACGTGTCGTCTCTGTCCCTCTGTTGTTAAACTTCTTATCGTTACTGAACGAGGAATCTTTCGTGGGTTGGAAAACATGAACTGGCATTAAATAACCAGGCCTCACTCGATGTTACAGTTCAGCGTAACGTCTCGTTTTCTGCTTTCCTGTGCAAATGCAGATTAATCTGCAGATTCATGCGACGCTCATGCTTCAATTATTGGATTTAAACGTCATCCATGGTTGTTGGAAACGAGCCGTCGTGGCGCGGTTGGCAGAGGAGCAGCTGAGAGTTGATGTGGCCTTTTAGAAAGAAATCTGGTGATGTGAAACACGTTAGCTGTGAAAGTTACTGCAGCCCTTCACTCGGACCGATGTTTTCCCTCGTTTGAAAAGCTTGCACTGATATCAGCACAAAGATAAATCGCATCAAGCGGCCGTTTCTTTTAGAAACACAGCTTGGCTGCAGATGAAATGCTACATGCAAACGGATATCTAAATATTTCTGCAGCCATTTTGGAGCTCAAAAGGAAAACGCTCCACATTAGCATCTTGCTGACACGATAAGACGAGCGCAGGGATGGATAATAACTGAAGCAACATCACTCAAAGAGACCAAGTGTCAGCAGAGCTGGAGCTTTAAGTGGTGAAGCAACATCCCAGCGGCTCCAAAGATAATGCTTTGAATCATTGACCTGAGAGGTCCAAGATCCTGTCACTGATTCACCCACTCCCACTGCAACCGCGCAGCCCACATGTGCCAGTACAGGACAGCATCAGACAAGCTCCTGTGTTACTGTAAAAGTGACAAAGAGCACAAAGTGAGATTTAGGAAAGGAAACAGCAGCAAATGTCCACCTTTACCGCACTGACAGGACGCTGACAGTCTTTGTGTTTCCCTCTTCATATCAGGCCTTTTGAGACCAGGTCTGATGCTGGCGATTTAAAAATAGGATCAATTTTCTTTCCATCTCACAAAGGAAGCACTTAAAACATGCGGTTATCCTAATGAGGCTTTTATAAAGTCAGCAAAGAGGCACAGAAAAGAAGATCAGACACCAGCGAGGGAGGATCAGGAAGACAGACGCATCATCCCCTATGTAGCCGGTGTATCAGAGAAACTCAGGAGTTTTCTCCAAGCATCCCGGTGCATTTCAGACCCAGCAACACACTCAGACACAAACTGGTTCATCACAAAGACAAAACGCCAAAACACAAACTTAACAATGTGGTGTATGCTGTACAGTGCAGCGAGGAATGCTCAGACCTCTACATTGGAGAGACCAAACAGCCACTTCACAAGCGCATGGCACAACACAGAAGAGCCACCTCCACAGGACAAGACTCAGCAGTCCATCTGCATCTAAAGGTCAAAGGTCACTCTTTCGAGGATGCCAATGTTCACATTTTGGACAGAGAGGACAGATGGTTTGAAAGAGGAGTGAAAGAAGCATCTATGTCCACTGTGAGCGACCATCTTTGAACAGAGGCGGGGTTTACGACACCAACTCTCTGCCATCTATAATCCAGTTTTGAGATCCTTCCCAGACACCTTAACGCCCACTCACATCCTGGGCCATCTGACCTCAGGACATCACATGATAAGGTGGGGCCAGGTTTCACAACGAACACACCCGAAACTCTGGCTGATTGGGACCCACACCCAGTTACACACCTTGGCTCAGGTGGTCGGGGGTGGGGGAGGGATAACAACAACCCTAAAATAAACAGAGCAAAGAGTTGCCGACAGCCATCAGCCAGACTGTAGCTTCAAGCACTGGAATCATCCCAGAATAGGTGAAGCTCCAAATACAACATGTTACACAAAGAGACCAAAGAGAGACGTGGTGACTGTGACAGCTTTAACCTCGGGTGACGACCCGGAGTGCTGCCTTCTCTATATGCAGAACTACAAGCAACCCAACATAATCACAGTGTTCTCCAGGGCAGATTATATAACAGTATATAACACGTCGTGTCCTTTTACTAAGCTGCGCACCGCTGTGATAAAACACGTTGATTCGTTACAGGTCCCGTTAAACGCAGCAGCGTTCCTGCTGAGCGGAGCTGCAGATTTCATAAACGGCTTCCTGGAAACGTCAGCGGCTAAAGTCCCACGCTTTCTACTCCAATCAAACAGCTGCTCGTAAAATCTCATGTAAAAAAAGCTGCGGATGCTCCTTTACCAGGAAGTGAACATGTGATCGTCCAGCTGACTGTGGCTTGAAGCTGATGTTGCAGCTTCATTTGCTATCAGAGAGACTGAAGGTAAAGACGAGCCGAGTGTCCAGATCTCTCTGCTTATTGGTGGACAGAGCAACATGTCAGCGCTGCAGACGCCGTTTACTCTAAGCTGCTGTGGAAGAGTGGACATAAAGAAGAGACGCGAATGAAAAGCACACCACACATATACAGTACTGTGCAAACGTCTGCAGCCACTCTTCACTTCTTTGTATTTTGTTATAAAAATGTGCAATTGATGCACTGACTCATGGAGACGTGCAAACATAAGTGCAGACTCAGAATATAAAACCAGTTTAATGAGCTTGAAAGTCGATATTTGGTGCGAACACGTTTATTCTTCATTCTTTCTCTTCAGGCTCAAACTGCTTCTGTAACCTTGAGCTCAGTCTGTGACTGACAGCTTTCCATTGTATGTTTCCTGTACACAAATGCTTTTACTGCATTTGCAGTGTGTTTGGGATTATTGCCTTGCTGTAAAGTCACATGATGATGATGCAGCTGTTGCCCATCAGCCTCTTTCCCCGCGGTGCTGCACGGTGCCTCAATATCTGGTCCTTTTCTGGCTGTAGATGGTTGTTCCTGTTTCTTGAGGACATGACTTATGCAGAGAGTTTTTAGGGCCTTTTACCCTCCACTTGCTCAGATTCCCTCAGTTCTTTAAGGACACACTGTACAGCATCAGTGGGATCATCCAGCCTTGTTGGGTTAGGGCAGCAGACATGCTTCGTTCTGCCTGTCAAACTGTGCCGTCGTTGACATTTTTGATTGATTCAAGTAAAGAAACAGGAACAAATAATGTTTTTGCATTTTTGCTGAAAGAGATCATTTACAGTTGTCTGCTAAGTGCGGACACAACAACGGTGCATCCTTTGAGCTTTTTATAAAATGTATCAATGATTCATTGATTAGTTACTACATGTAAGTAACTCAAGTATCAAAACATGGACAAGACTGAAAATGAGTGAAAAGCAGCGAATGAACGCTCGGGAGTCTCTTTGTGCTCACAGCCAGCCTCTCAGGGTGGCTTTTTGGGTTCATTGTGCGCCGCCACACGGGGCACACGCTGCCACACGGGGCACACGCCGCCACACGGGGCACACGCCGCCACACGGGGCACACGCCGCCACATTAACTGCCATGTGGTTGCTGCAGATGAGGTTCTGGCTGCTTGGAGGGCTGTGGAGATTTGACATCTGACAAGCAAAACATGACAGGGATGGATGCTCGTGGGGTGATGTTGGCAGTAAAGCTGGAAGGAGGAAAACAAGGAAGCATCAGATTAGGTGGTTCCAGAGGAGGAGCAACAGTCCTGTTTTGAATTAGAAGCACAACCTCTCCTGTTTTACGACGCAATAAACATCAGGGCGGTGGGATGTGAAGGCTCTGGAAAAAACCACAGCAGAAGTTCTTTTTACACCATGTTTGAAGGAATCCCAGACAGCAGAGGGCGGCGGCAGGATGTCTGCTGTGTTAGCGACGCTGCAGCACGCACACCGTCAGACTGTTACACCATCATCAGTATGGAGGCCTTTCATTGCTGCTTCAGTCACAGTTGTTTGGCACTGGGAATGTCGCTGACACAGTCTCCATCCTGAAACTCTGAATTCCAGTCTGCGAAACCATCCGGCGTGACGTATTCAACTGGGAATAAAATCATAAACATAGCAAACAACAGCTCGCTTCCTTATCTGTCCAAAGCATGTGGACATAGAAAGAATTCCCTTTTTATGACAGATTTAAAAATAATGATATTTTGTTTCATGTAGATAAACTGGAGAAGCTGGACTTTTGTATTTCTTTGTGTCGGAGCGTCAGAAAGCTGCAGTCAGTCGCACACTGTCGTATTTGTTTGCCTGCAGTAGAAGCTGCATTTCTGACCTGCTGACAGGCCCAGAAAGATCAATAACACTGATACTGTGTTTGCTCACAATGCATTTATGAGCCTTTTCATGCACTGCAGATGAGCGCTATCACAGCACATAATGGGGTTATTTTAATTAGCACAACAGAAAAATATCATTTACTGTAAAACACACAATGTTTTTGTTAGAACCAGGAAGTGACGCTGTTCAGACTAAGAAGCTCCTGTGTGTCCTGGTACAACATGCACAGCAGTCTGAACGTCTGTGTGGTGAAAGAAAAGCTAGTAAGAAGCTAAATCAGGACCAGATGCAGGGCAGCATAGATGGCCCCTCACCCAGTGACTGCATGCAGCGATGATGCAGTGGCAGTGCGTGTACAAATGCATTCAAATACGACTTTGATACAGACCAGGCTGCTTAATGTTTCTGTAAAAGCCCTGCAGATGCTAATCTGCACCAACAACCCTCATCAGCTGCACTGCAGCCTCATTTATTACACAACTAACCCCCCCACTCAATACCACCCCACCGATCCTCCCGTGAACACCGTCTCCACGCGCCACACCGGGTCATGTTTGCACACTTGTGCGCTCACCTGAGCACACACAATGCTGTGCAATGTGCAGCGTGTAGGACGTGTTCACGCTGACCCGAGCAGATCCATCTACCGGCTTTATGCTTCACCGACGCAGAGGAAAGATCTCTACACGTGCTTTTATTCTGAAAGACATAAAAGCTTTAGGAGCTTATGGATGGTTTACAGCACAGCGACACTGAAAGGCCCGGCTAATGGTCGGGTGAAAATGATACGCTTGAAGATACAAAATACTAAAACCACTGGCACCATCTCCTTCATACCCACACACGGAAATGTTTCCACTCCAAAATATCTGCTCTCCACAGTGAAATCGGACACGTGTCTTCCCTGGTGAACATTGTGAAAGGCTGGTTCTGGTTTACAGCTAGAATTTGGAATTAGCCTCCAAACTGTGCAGACGTTGCTTCATTTTCAGCATCTTTCTGTATGTTTATGCTATTTTCTCACAGCGTGTGTGTGTTTGAAATGATTCGGCCTGACAATCGTTCCCCGTTTACGCACCCTCCACCTTCCCCCACTCCCTCTCTTTCTTATTACTTTCATTTTCTCTCTCTAAATTCCCTTCATTAATCAAAGGTTTCTAACCCTGCGAAAGCAGCCGAGAGGACAGATGGCGAGTGACGACGGGCGCGGTGGAAAGCCGAACGTGGCTTTTTGTGCCAGGAAAGCTTCAAAAACAAAAGCATCATTTGGGAGATAATATTAACTTTCTCTAGCTGTCATGTTTGCTGTGACGAGCTACAGCTGAGGTAAGATGAATAAAACTAAATTTAGAGAAGTCGCGCTGTGTGAGCGCTGAAAGGAGACTTGACGAGTGCGGTGCAGCCTATCTCTATAAATAACCATTTAGCTAAGCAACCTAATGTAATTGGACAAATCTACTGTACAAAATAAACCGATGAGTGCGACGTGAACATCAGAACATATGATCAAAAACTGCGTACGACACGCTTAGCTGAGAAGGATCAAGCCTTCTATGCAGCACAGCCTCGTCGCCGCCGGAGGGGCCATCTTGTTTCTGTGTTGTTGTTTACATACAGAGCAGGTGACAGGTTGTCACGTGGGGGCTGGCCGGACACCAGAAAGCTGCTGCCACTTTAATATCTCCACTCTGATCATTTGCAAACAAATGAGCGTTTGTTTCCTTCTAAAGCTGCTGTTTTTCTTCCCGTCTGAGTTTGACTCCGTAAGACTCTTTGATTTCTTCGTGATAGATGACAACATTGATTCTCTCTCACACGAAATTCAAAGCTGGGTCACAATTTAATCTTCAGTACAGCAAAAAACGAGAACGAAAAATATTATATGTGACCACGAGTCACAGTGAACGAGTGCAAACTCTCAATAAAAAGCCTCGGGGCTGTTTGCCAAAGTATAAATAACAGCACTTCCACTCTGTCTGCCTGGCCTCAGAGGCTGATCCTGGCAGCACGCTAGCTAAAGGAAGGAAAAATGGGTGGATTTCACATGTTGTAGTGACCTGAGAGGATTTCAGACAAAAGCAAAGGACACTTAATGACTGGTTAGGGACCATTACATGTCAAGCCTGTGAGTTTAAGTTAAACGGTAAACAGCTGTAAACAGCTGTCTGTGTACAACAGCTAAAACAACTTTAGAAACATAACAGCGTTTTAGAAAACCAGATTCAATGAACAGGATACAAAATATCAAATATCAAGTGGATTTGCTGGCTGTTTAAAACTATTTGAAAGCTTTGAGGTTAGTTATGCTAAACTTGCTGAAAGCTGCTAAACTTAGCCAATAAGGCTCAATTTAATTTTAATGACATCTACTCATCTAACTCTTAACATTAGAGCAATAAACGTATTTATTACTTTTTACTTTCCAGATAGAAAAGGTTTCATCTTCTTCCCTCAGTCAGTACGATTTAATCATCTGGATATCTCTGTGTTTCTGTTCGTCCTTTGCTCCATTTAAATCTACCACTGTAACATGAGAAATGCACAACATGTAAAAAATAAAATATAAGGTCGTCTGATGACGCTGAAGCCATTTCACAGGCTAATAATGCCTCCTATGACACATCAGAGAAGCTAACAGCCTTTCACCTCAGAAGCCACATCTTGTCCTCCTCTGGACTATGAACCTAAAGCTGGTGTGACTAATCCCACAGTGAGAACGGCACATTGGACCACCAAAGCTGCTCATGCAACAGCTCTGCTGAATCGATAAAGATGATTTTGTTTATTCTGCAGCCAAAACTTGAACTGCTCTGTGACAGCGAGACACGACCGCTGAGCAGTTTAGAGGGATGCATGTACATCTCTGCCTCCATCATTCCCAGACTGATCTCTAGCTTCAGCTTGGATTCAGGAGCTCAGCTGTTTCTGTGATGCTGCACCTGGCTGAGTTTAATATTCAAGGTGTGAAGGAAACCCTGTGTCACAGACATGATAAGGCTTATAAATTCAATTTCAAAATTTCATTCTGTCTTTCCAGCAGATATAGAAATATCGCCCCAAATATGAGCATCTAGTTTCATTTTGGACTCGCATGAGAGGGTTTGTGTGACTGCATTTGATTATTTCAGCATCAGGCTGAAGGCCGAACTTAGAAACTCTGGAGAGGGGAGAAAAAAGCAAATAATAAGAGCTGTACCTGCACCAAAACACGCACTGCGCCGGCCGGCTCAGCATCAATCAGAGAGGCTTTAGCTTCATTTCACAGATGGCAGGCGTGAAAGTGCTCCTGTGAAATGAACAATGGCCGGGGTGTTTCTAAGAAACCATCAGTGCGTGCTGATGGTGCTGCAAGTCACCATTTATCCAGAAAGCAGCCCTTTCACAGTGTGTGCAGTATAGGCCTGGCACCCCCTCCCACCCCCTCCCCAAGTCTGCCTCGCTCCCTCTCTGCAGTCCAACCGCATAACGTGCTGTGGAAAAGCAGCAACCAGGGTATCCTGAGGGGCTTTACGAACTGTAGGCCGTCCTTTGATGCCATCGGCCTGCAGGCTCTGCTTTTAGACATGATTTTGGTTTTAAACAACGCCATCTGAGCACAGCCTTTGCTTCATGGAAAACTCACACTGCAGATTTCCAGTGACGTGCCAAACATTCAACTGAGCATGTGTCAGTAACACAGCCAGGCACTTACGCACCGTGTGGGAGTGTAATGTAATTTCAGGTGCGCCAGAAATCCAAACCACTTCAGTGTCTAATCATCAAAGCTCAGGAGAAGCAACAAGCGCCTCTCTGCACCTCTACGAGCAGACGCGGTGCTGTGACTGATGGGCAGAAAAACTAGCTTAGCTACTGTTTGTTACCAAAGCCTTCAAACACGCAGACTCAAGTTAACATGGTGAGTGTGGTAAATCACAGCACGCACACACTGACAGATAACCTGGGCGGACTCTGCTGGGCTCGCCGCTCCTGCAGGTTTGGGAAAAGCAGTCAAAGGCTCCGACCTGGCAGCTGTGTCGTGGTTCATGTGTGTCTCCTACTGTCGTGGATCAGAAACACTTCAACTGTTACACGTTGTGTCGAGCTCAGGTATCGATTTAGCGCGCGAGCCAATGTGGCTTGCCTGATTGACAAGACAGCGCGTGCGGGGATCATTGACAGTTTCGTGCGTGGCCACAGACGCTGGATGGGACGCAGGAGGAGAGGGAGAGGAGGGTGTCATAGTGCGGGCTTCACCGCCGACATCCCCGGCACTGTCCTCCTTTTTCTCCCCGCACCCCTCAGCCACCTATCCACACACCTTTTCCCTCTCTGCCACGGTCACGTAGACGCGTGGCGTGGATTGGGCATGTTATTCGAAGGTACTGCGTAAAAGAAGGAAGAAGGGAGCGTCGCATTCACAGAACTCGACGCCCCCCCCGCACTACTGTTTATATGGGCTACCCTCCTTCCACCGACTTCACCATGGCGCAGTTCACTATTACATGACATCCCCACAAACCACGCCACGTCCCGCGACTCTGCCGTGTTTTGTTTGGTTTAATTTCCTTTCTAGGTGGCGTGAATGCGACACGTTGATTCACGCTTCAGTCTACACCTGTTTTGAGGCTTTGCAAGGAAAACAGGGTCCCCCCCCCGGCCCTCTTTTTACAGAGCAATAAATGCTTGAACAAAAGAAAACGACGCTGAGACGCTGATTTCACCTCCTCGGTGCGTTCTGTCTCTGGCTCTGTCCGAGGTGCTGAAGCGCTGAAAACGCCCACACTGAATATGCGCATTATAGCGCGCCGCATCCCATCCTGTCAGCTTTCCACTGCGCGTTTGAGATTTATCACCCAGGAGGTCACGCATCACCCGCCCCCCCAACCAAACCACGTCCTTTGCTTTCCTCGCCCTAACAGTGCTGCAGATCGTCCACAACACTGCCCCAACACTCAAAAGCACACACACGCACACAAATCATCTGTATCCCAGCATCATTTATGCTGAAACACACCCGACATCCACGGTTTCACTCAACACTAAACATCTTCCGCCTCGATTCGCACAATCTAAGTCGTCCCGAGGTACACGAATGGCTTCAAATCTCGCGGAAAAGCGTCTCCAGTCTTACCTGCGCCTGTTGTCGGTGTCCCGCCGTCAGTATGGGAGGAAATGTCTGCGTGTATCAACAGCTAACCGATACCAGCCTCTCTCTGTATGTGACTGCAGCAAAGGCACTGCGCGTCGGCTGGTTCCTCCTCACTTGTTCTTCAATGGGGGGGAAAGCGGTGCAGCTCTCCTCAAAGATGGCGGACACTTTTGACGTCAGCAGCAGCTTTTAATAGATAACTGTCATCGAGAGAGAGAGAGAGAGAGAGACTTCAAAAAGTCTTTGTTATAACGGGCAGCTGCGCGGACAGCAGCTTATCATCTGTTTAGATGGTTTCATATGCTGCTGCTGTGTGATTCATAGAGCCAAGCACATGGAAGCCAAATAGATTCAACACATCAGCTGTTCATACATCCCTACAGGCCTTTCTCTTCATGCAAGATGATCCTGCATCGTCAGTGAACACCCGACAAGTTCCTTAGAGCATTTGTAGCCTCAGAGGTGTCGGTTTGTTACACTGACAGCGTTCACTCGGTGTCAGTGGGACGTGAGTGGGGCTCTACACTATCATTTTAAATCCCACGAGTATGAGTAATCACGATCTGTGGTCACCAGAGTGGACAAAGCGACCAGCTGCCAAAGCCAAAATGTTCGGTGTCAAAACAAACCTTATCATATTGCACCGACGTGGTGCACACGCTACTGCAATATCATAAGGTATTCATCAAATTACTACACACAAAACAGGCATGATGTCGAAGGTCCTACACCGAAGAACGTTCGCTAACATGGATGGAGAGGAACATGAGGCCTATGGATTGGATTTATAAAGCGCTTTACAATACCACTATTCAGTCACTCTCACATTCACACACTGGTGGAGGCAGCTACAGGTGTAGCCACAGCTGCCCTGGGGCAGACTGACAGAAGCCAGGCTGCCATATCGCGCCATCGGCCCCTCTGGCCAACACCAGTAGGCCCAAGGACACAACGACCAGGACAGAGAGCCCGGGGATCGAACCGGCGACCTTCCGGTTACAGATACGCGTCCCAACCCCCTGAGCCACGGTCGCCCCAATAGTAACTTATTAATTGCACAATAATCCTCTGGTAGCTGTAACCATGGTAGCAGTTGGCGATTTCTTGGTTTGTCAAGTAAGCACAGAGTTAGATAGTGGGCAGACTGGAGGCAACTGTACGCCAGTCCTAAAGCTCACAGTCCTAAAGCTCACAGGAAACCAGCTGTGTGACTAGCATCGCAGAAAAGGAAAGCAGAGAAACACTCAAATATAAGCAACATAGTGTGAAGTAAAGAGTCTTCCATGAGCAGAAGCTTCACAACAAACTATAATTACGTGTCCTTGCATATGTGTCTGTTTCTGTTGAGTGAGCGGCACGTACACCTGTGGGTCATCCAACCCTCCAAGTTTAGCACCTTGTTTGTTTGCCTGATATCAGACAGAACCAGACGCGTCACTCTCTGATTCTCTTTCATGGAAACACGCAAACAAATAAAAAACAAAAAACGACGTCGTCTCTGTTTACATGTAGAGTCAACATAATGATACTAAAGGAGAACAGGTGCCAAAAATCCCACAGAATGCAGTGTTTCACTCTGTTATACGTCGTTATATGTTAAACTTTTTTGTCCCTTACAGTTTAAACATCCCCCTCAGAGTTCATACATGCAGGCCATTGCATTTTGACAGGTCGCCTTTCATGACACTGACGTCATCTCCGCTCCAAATGAAAAAATACTGAACGACAATCACGTGACGAGAGGGAAACGTGCACAAAGACAGCGACTGATGTTTCCTCAGCTCGTCTGTGGACTCAGCGGCGTGGGAATGCCCCCCTCCCCTCCAGCCGCTGCCTCTGCTCTGCACTGTAACAAATGTGTCTTCAATTACTCTGAAGCGAACCTGTCTCCTAAATGAATGATAATGATAACTCTGTACGAAAAATCCATTTGGAGAGAAGAGCCAGAGGAGAGAGGACGGGAATCAGGAGTGTGTGTGTGTTGAGGGCTGTTACGTGGCTGCAGATGTGTGTTTGAGTGTGGAGGGTGAAGAGGATGAATCTACAGGTTTCACGTTCATTCATTTTGCTCTGAAGCAACATCACAGGAGCACGGCAAACAAAATTAGGCTCTGATGGAAATGAAGGATTTAGAGTTTGAACAGAAGCATCAGAGGCTGTGAGGCCGGCACTACAGAGCAGGGTTCAGGACCTAAAGAGGTAAGCTCGGGTTTGACTCGGTCACAAAGCTGGTTCACTTTTATTGCCTAACTTATGCTGCAACACAAAAACACCACTAGCTGTCCAATCAACTCTCTGGACAACAGCGTCACCACTCCTGGAGGATCCTGTCGACCTGTGTGCTCAGATATTATAGCGAGACATCCCTCATGAGCAGACTGCCAGCAAAGCAAACGTTATTCCTTTTTCCTCTTTACTGCTGGTCTAAAACAATTTAAAGGCATCTGTTTTTCCATGTAGCTTTAATAGTGTTTCTATACTGTGGATTATTTTTCTATGAAAAATGAAATGCTACAATGCTGCAAGCAGTCATGTTTGTGATTGGTCATATATGGCGAACGGCCTCTCATTGATGGGAACGCGCATAGTTAGACTGGGAAACCCTGGGTGGATCTATCAAGCTGATAACTACTTAGTGGAAACACTTTGTGAGACTGCTGATGGAGCTGAAGCTGCATGAGGGGAGAGACAGCCCGAGTATACTGAACTTGTTTGGCAGTACAGGACACACCTTCGAGCAAACTAAGGTCAACAATCTCACACACCACTTATTGTCAGCATTATTTCAATAATAGGAGTCCCAGTTAGGAAATGTTTTATGGACTGACTGTCTTTACTTTCTGAATATTCGTAGGAATAAATCTGAGTTTTGAGTTGCAATATGTTTACTGTTACGCAAGATGAGACAGAAAAGGAGGAACAATTCATTTATTTGACCGACGCATAGCAGAGATGCTGCGTTGGACGACTCCAAGCAACTTTGCTCCAAACAGTTACCCTCTAATATTTGGCAGCCATAATATTTAAGGTTTGCCATCTTATTTTCACACTAGCATTAGCCATTGGCCCTAAACAGAAGTGCAGCCGAGGCTGGTATTTAGCTTGGCAGCTGAATGTTAAGTGTGCTAGATTAATAAGTGTTTTTAAATTGGCTGTAGGTCTGCAGGAGTGAGCATGCATGGTTGTTAATCTCTCTGTGTCAGCCCTGCGACAGACTGGTCACCAGTCCAGGGTGCACCTGGCCCAGTGTCATCTGAGAAAGGCTTCTTTTAAATGATAAATTAAAAAACACCTTATGAAACAATAATTCATAACTGTTTTTAAAACAGTTTTCACATGGTTGTTGACAACAGAAAAGAAAAACCAGGATAAACAATCCATCTATAGCGTGTCTATAAGCACATCTGGATCAATACAAAGCTGTTTAGCTCCTGCTTCTACAAGCTCCGGAGGTTTTTGCCCATTAGTCCAGTGGTAGTAATTAGATTGAATGACTAGACTGAGTAACGTGAACTCAGCAAGCACAAAAAACCCTGAATTTAAAAAGGTTCAGATTGTTACTGTTTCACAATGACAGACCCACAGCATTAGATAACAATGCAGGGCTTTCTCCACCAAATCTGCAGCTACAAGTACCAAAAAACATGCAGTGAACCTGAAACTCACAGGCCCCCGGGAGTCTGGTGTCCTGGGGGAATTACATGTGGGTAATCCAACCTCGGGCACATCTAACTTCTCATTTAAACCTGCAGATGGTTACATTCTCAAAATCGAAAGGTTTCAGTGAAGCTGCAACAAACGCTAAGTCTCATTCTGCTTCTGCTGGTTGTTTTCTTGTTTGTGTTTTTTTGCCTCCACGATTAAATAGACTCGATCCAAATGAAAACTTAAAGTGTGCCTTTAATGAGTATGTGTGCTGGGAAAATAAAGTCCAAAGAGGAAACTACATCCAAGAATCTGGGAAAAACACAAAAGCACAAAACCAAAGAAAACCAGAGAGCAGCGCGGGATCACAACGCACTGACAACCAACAAAAGACTTAAATACACACTGAGGGAAAATGGGATTGGACACAGCTGTGTGAAACACATGGGCGCAAACAATCTGGGAAAATGTGAGGAGGGGAAGTAAACTGAACACGAGGCACAAATCCTTAAAATAAAGCAGGAAGTGAAACGTGGTGAGTAAGTAAGACAACAGCTGAACTAAACTGTAAACAACCAAGAACTGAGAACATGACTAAACAGCAAAATACACAAAGAACAATACCATCAAAAATATGACCAGAAGGTAAGAAAAAGGAGTCAGGAATATAAACTTCAGACACTGGGTAGACTGGGACTATGATACTAACAATGTTTTTTACAGCAGTACGTCATTATTACAGCATGAATGTAGAAAACAGCTGAATTTGTCGTCCAGTGATTCAGAAAAATCATTGACGATTTTGTTGTCATAGAGATTTGGACGACAGTATTATTATCATCGGTAGATTCAGGTTAATCCAGTTTCACATGTTATGAGAATTACATTTTTATTTATTTGTTTTTTTATCTGACAGATTTATCAGTTGTCTGAAACATGCACTGCCAGCCTATTTCCAGAAACTTCCCCCTGGCACTGCTTCAGTTTCTTCACCACAGAGCAAACTGTGGCTGCAAGGTCTAAAGTCTTTCCTTGTGGATTTGAGGGCGAGCTGGTCTCTTCTGTTCAGCATCTGAATATAAAGACACGCCTTAAGTTCTGATGTTATCATGATAAAGACATGAATTAAAAGCTCTCAGTGAGAGAATGAAGTCTTTACTGATCCATCGTGTGCATGTACGTGTGCATGTACGTGTGCATGTGTGTGTGTGCACGTATGCATGTATATGTGTGTGTACGTGTGCATGTATGTTTGTGTGTGTGTATGTGTGCATATGTGTGTGTGTGCACGTATGCATGTATATGTGTGTGTGTGTGCACGTATGCATGTATATGTGTGTGTACGTGTGCATATGTGTGTGTGTGCATGTACGTGTGCGTGCATGCACATATGCATGTACGTGTGCATGTGTGTGTGTGTGTGGGGAACTCAGGCGATGGAGCTTTTGCTGTAACTGTGCTTTGTCTCACAGTCAAAGAGCAAAACACAGCAAGTGGAGGGAAGATTAGCTGCAGCATTATCAGCCCTGTAGCAGACAAGCTCACACAAACTTCACAAGGAAGGTGGGAGGCTGGAGGAACTGAAGGCGGAGGAGAGAGGATGGGGGTGAGCTGTGAAAGAGTGACGAAGCAAAAAAACCAAACCCACAATAGTTACGGCCTAAAAACATAGAAAGAGATGCGAAAGAGCTGCAAGTGACAAAATCAACTGAGGCAGAAGAATGAGATTAGAGATGAGGCGAGGCAGCGATGGAGTGATGGATGGAGAGGCTGCATCTCTGTATTATGTTATATACGTGTTTCTGTGTCCGTGTGTTTGTGAAGACAGAGAGGGCAGGATGAAGCATGAGAGATGAAGCTAGTCAGCCAGGCTGAGTAGTTCAGTGTGGGGGAGGGCGCTGCAGCGGCAGCAGCAGCCGTGCTGTGACTCAGCACTAAACTCTGCCCCCCCCCCCTTCATTTCCCTCAAATATCAGCCCTTAGTCATCGTACTTAGCCATCGCACACAATTAGACCGCTTTTCATCCGTCTGTTCAGAGCTCGTCACGACGATGCGTTTTTATTTTAATGTTGCATCTGATTACAGCTGCCTGTGTTCCTGAGCATTCAACCACATGAAGCATTTACATCTGCCCAGCTCTTATTTACAGTTTTTACAGTTCAAAGGATATTTTCTGTTTGCAATTCATAAAACATCCTCATTTACTCGTTACTTTATTTAACAGTCTTAGTACACAAAATGGTCTTTAAAATGTTTAAATGTGTTGCTACAGGATAACGCATTCACAACATCAACGGGACTCCAGTGTTTTTATATTGTCGTGTTAATGCTTATTTCCTTCAGTGCATCTTGTGCTGCGTTTATATTCTGCACAGTAAAAACAACAAAAAAGCAAAAAGTTTATCTGGACAAATGTCGTAGGAGTAGCTGAAGAATCAGTTTATTAAGTCAAGGAATGAAAGACTCTATTAGTTAAACTTAACAGTGCAGTCGATGATCATTAGAAGAAAGTCTGCATTGTTTTGAAATTAGAAATGAAAACACCTACAAGGCTATTTCCAGACAAGGACACACACTTCATATAACAGTCAGTGAACACATAACAATTTGATTCGACTATTGAACAGTGGGTGGCTACTGTCAGTACTTGTAAGGCCATCTTCAGCTTCAGGGTGTGAAAACTGACGAACAATATCAACAATCTATGTGAACAGCAAAACCAGCCAGTAGGCGTGAAGCATGTCAGGGCCGGGTGCTGGCCAACTCCTCGTGCTGGAGACCCTTTCTTGGACATGGATCTAAGAGCAGGTTGCTGTGGTCTGCTCTTTGATCCAGTAGACACTCAGCATTGCTGTTGTGGGGTGCGTCCTTCTCCCATTGGTGGTGCTGGTCTCGTATTGTTCCCCTGCCACCGAGAGTACACCTCGGATGGTTCAGTGGAGGACAGCTGGTTGATTCTCCTACTTATATCTCTCTGCTGCATCTCTTCAAGCGACTGGCCTTTTTCACCTTAATGCAAAACTGCCAAGATTTCCTTCAGTTGCTCCGTTCCTCAGACTCCTATGGTTATATTTATCATTTAACATTTTAATTCAATACGTAAGTGTAATATATATAGAATTACCAGACTAGGTGATTTTTGGTGCATCTGACTGCAAGTCGTCACAGATCCCTGTCTTTGAAGAGACCATTTCAAAGGTAACAAGTCTGCAATTCTATCACACACGGTTGTAATAATTTTGATTGTGCTGTGATCTCTGTTACCCTGGTTGGACTGTAGCATCACAGAGAAAATCCCAACAATCACATTATCCACTACGAGCAGCACTTGGTGACCCCGGGAAGGAAGAACTCCCTTTTAACAGGATGAGACCTCCAACAAAGGGAAGCCACCGGCCACGAGGGGAGGTGAGAAAAACACAGAGAGGCCAAGAAACAAACACATGTACTGTAGAGGGTTGTTTAAGAGAAAGCCTCTGTTTTACTCATATCATGACTGTTGGTGCTGGATATAGCAGCATGTTAACCAAAGCAAGTAACAACACAGGATATTTTTTGATTTTTTAAAGGCTTTTAAAAATATTTTCTGTGATTTGATGGGAAACAAGAGCATTCAGAGACTGTAACTCTTACCAAAGGCTAATGGTTACACTAAAACCTTCATGTTTTATGATGTTTTTATCACAATCTGATGATGTCAGCCTGTTATTGGCATCGTTGTGTTTCTATGCTACTATATGATTTTTTTTTCCAGGTCAACTTTGACCACAGGTGCTAACTATGAAAGTCAAATGCTTAGTGAATCTGAGTACTTATGCTCCCTAAGGCCTAGTATATTGTTGTTAAGTTTGAAGACGATCTGTAAAAAATTGTAGGTAATATGAAATTTTTACTGATTTTCAAAGCTGACCTTGTAGTTGCACCTTGACCACACACCTCTGGTAGCCATCAGTAAGCTCCTGGCATAATTCAGGTTGGATGTTTGACTGCTCTTCTCAGCAGGATTTTTACATTTCATTTGAATAGGGACCTAGCCTAGCCTAGCCTAGCCTAGCCTAGCCACTTCTGCCCTTGAGACGAAGGTTTAGAAGTGTCCAGAACATCCAGACTCACTAACTCCTTTTCCCCACTGCCACCAGACTCTTGAACAGCTGACCCATTTTGCACGCCTGGTCGTCTTACATATTGAGCTATAGCTCTTTTGCGCACATCTTTTTCAAATCTCCATATTTTGTCTCCTTTTCTGACTTCAGCTATTTATTTGTACTATTTGTATTTATATGCTCTATTTCTATTGTATATATTATTCGGCATCTGTGGGTGGACAGTAAAGAAAGAATTTCATTGCACAAAGAAATGCCTTTTCTCTTGTGACACATAAACACTTTGAATCTTGGATCTAGTGCACAGATTTCAGAGGGATTGAGGTGTGATGGCTGCACTTACAGCCACACAGTGGTAATATCACCATATTAGTGCAGAGGCTTTTACATAACACTGCATTCTAAAATAAGTGCGCACATTTTAGTTTACACTGTTATGTATGATTTAATCTTTGTCTTCTGAGTTACCTTAGTTGCAGCTGCTCCAGTCGCTTGATTGAGGAGCCAGGAGGTGGAAAAGGGGCGGAGCAAGCCTTGATGGAAAGCTGCAAATTGGCTCATTCCATAACTCGGGACCATGGGGGGGATTTGGACTTCATTATGTTAGTTTCAGTTAGGTTTTGTGTGTTTTACCCCTTTTTGTGGGCTGATCAGCCACTATTTAAGTTTCCCTTTGTCTTGTTAAGTTAGGTCAGTTTGTTTGCGTTATCAGTGTTGTTGTCAACTTTGAGTAGAGTTCTGTTATTCTGACCTCTTTTATGGGCCCAAGATGTTGATTCTTTTTGCAGGATTTAACCAATTATGATTTTGGGGTTAAATAAAAAATCCTTTTTTTGGACTTTAACCTGTGCCTAAGTTTCCTTCGCTGCTCAGTCCATCACAAAGCTCAGGACTGCTAGCCTGCTGTATCCTTTCCATCTGGGATCACTATCCTGGTGCAACATCAAACTTTGTCTGAATGCAACCCTCTATCTGGTCATTTGAGGTGACATTTAAGAATATCAAGGTTGTCCTCCTCCTTCATTATTCCATCTATTTTTTACAACCTGCCAGTAGCTCTGGGAGCAAAGTGCCAGAGCAGGATGCAGCCTCCTCCGTGCTCCACAGCTGATACAGAGTTTGAAAGCCTCAGTTTTACTCCTCCAAACATACGTCTTGTCGCTGTGGACAAATAGCTCCATTCTTGTCTGTTAGGGAAAATGTTCTAAAACACTTCTTCAGTAAAGACTCAGAGAAGAGAAACACACAGAAGTTCTTGCTAGCAAGGGCAGCCTCCACTCTAAGAGACTCCAGTGAGAGAACTGCCCTGGTCTTTATTTATACTCTTGAGCGTATGTGTGTGCGTGTGTGTGTGTGTGTGTGTGTGTGTGTGTGTGTGTGTGTGTGTGTCACTGCTGATCAAAAGGGTCATATAACATACAAACACAAAAGGTACATCCTTGGTCATAAAGAGGGTAGTCTCCCCCACCCTAGATGGCACGGTGAGGAAGTCCAGCAGTTAAAGCACTTAGACTAAAACAGACATAGCTACGTTAAAACAATAAAACAAGGTGCGACCTCTCCCACGCTCCCAGGATGTGGGGGGTGAACCAAGCCTGCAGCCTGCTAGAGATCACACATCTTATCACTACACAATTGATTATATGCCTCTAAGTATACATGGTTAAACATTTCCTAATACAAATAACTACAAACAGCATCCTACCATAAGCAAACTTATATCACTAAAAGATTATACTGACTACTAAATACAATTTTCCATTGACATTGTCTCATCTGACTATGAAACTTTTCTCCACAAGCCATCTGGCTTGTCCATGTGGGGAGCTCCAGATGTCACTTGAGCTTGAAGGTGCTGACTTTGGAGCGAGGGCTTCTTCTCTGTGGCACCTAGTTTCTGTTTTTAAATGTCATTAGAGAAAAATGCAATCATTGTACAACCATTCCACCCTGGAAACGGTAACGTTCAAAGAAAACATTAAAATCCCCAAATTACCACGACATTCATGCCATGATGAGTGTATTTGAAACATCTGACCACAACTGTAGGCATTAGCACGTGTGCTGTTGTGTCACCATGAGGAGTGATTTAGATACCAAGTCATCGTGTAGTAAGTTTCAGCATTATTCTAAGAAGAACTCGTGTCTCAGTGGAGTGCTGCTAATATCGTATAAACATGACTGAGTCTCATCTTTTGTAGCAGCTCTGTGTGTTGACTCTGACGGTTTGCGTGCAGGCCTGTTATGTTGCTTAGCCTTTAACGGCCTGAACTCTTCCACAGCAGCATTTTTAATTTCTCTTTGATATTTGGGCTGATTGGGACCTGATGAATGTAAAAACAAAGAATTACCAGATTTTTTTTTTTTTACCTAATTTTTGTTTCTAAGAAAAATGAGAGCCACTTATGAGGATATTAGTTTAAAATTTTGATAGAACAGTAGCAGCATAATGTCCTCGTGAGTGGATATCAGGCCCTTGTTAAGCAAAATTGAGTATTTTGGTCTAAATAACCCAAAATGTGACGTCCACATATGTGGACGCAGGTCCTAGGAGGTTAAACTGGAGCTAAAGCAAATATACATCAACGGGGACGTGCATGAAGAATAGCTCTCAGTCTCAGCCAGCCCACTGGGGAGAGTGATATTCAATCTGATAATTGAGGTATTGATGAATCAGGAATGAGTGGTGACATTGATGAGTGTGAGACTGGAGGTCTTGCATCCGATGGTGAGGAGGACCATTAGAGGGAGAATGGTTGTGAATCGACCCGCACAGCTACGCCTCCCCGGCCTTATTCTTTTTCCTTTTCTATCCTTAGCTTTGGTATTTTCTCTCTTCTGTTTGCTCCAGCTCTCCCCACATTTTCCTGTTTTCATCTCCTCTTTGGATCTATTTGCAACCCCCACCTCCCCACTCCACCCCCTTCTTTTTTGTCTTCTGTTTTTTGCTAGTGTGGGATGAAGCATGTAGAACAGGCTTACATCCTGTGAGTGGTATGTGGTATTTGTGACTCAAACAAGGAAACGACATAGAAGCGTTGTCCTTAAACACTTCACTCCAACCGAGCAGAGACAGACCGAGGCGGAACAACTGGACAGAGCAGGTTATGGAAGATATCGTCCCAAACTAACACAATAACAAATGCACAAGCGCTGTTACATAAAGCAACACAAGGTAAGGAAATGTAACGTAATACAACGCGATGTAACGTTACAACAGAACTGAGAGCAGAAAAGGAGCAGAAGTGATGAGGGTGCACTGGCCCAGAATCTAAAGTCCCTCCTGGCTAGCTCACAGGAAGTGGAACATTACTGTCGAATAAACTCAGAATTCTCTCCCATATGTGCATATGTGTATACATGAAACTGCATATAAATGTGTGGTAATGTTTGAACAGCTGACACTGCCCCGATGCATGACTAGGGCCAGTGAGCAGAGAAATGCAATCAGCTTCGTCAGGATATGGAGATCAAGACGTTTCTGTTTGCTTTTAAAGACAAATGCAGATAAATGCCCATCGCAGGAATTTCAAATAGACCAGAATGATTTTTTGTGATGCTTCAGTGTTCATTAATAAAACTAAAGCTGTGCTGAAAAGTGACAAGTGAAAAATGACAAGAATGGCAGAATAGGCTGCACGTACATATTGCGCAGGTTTTCTTTGGTAATGCTCTGTTTTATTTGATGCAACCTCCTGTTTGTCCGCGGTAGCTGCTGAGCTTTCCAGATGGTCAGTCCATTTTAAATATCCCTGCAACTATTTGGTGCATTACTATGATATTCTCGCTGTTTTGCACAGAAACAATTTTAGTTTTTGGACAGTTCACACTGTTCGGGACATGCTAACACATGGACATGCTAACACATGGACATGCTAACACATGGACATGCTAACACATGGACATGCTATATTGCTAACACAATTCTAATATTTAAGAAAATGTTTTCCTGAAAGTTAAATATGAATTGAACTTTTTCGTGTCAACTTCTACTTCGGCTAAATTGTTGATTGAGGGGCGTTGGTTGGCATAGAGCTCCACGGGGAGGGAGGGGGGGGGGGTGATGATTAACAGTGATGAGTAAAATTTACATTAAACCAAAATTCACGATAAGTACTTACATTCAGAGTCCAACTAGAATCTCAAATATCTGGAGCAGTACCCTCCATGGAAAAGGAGACTAAAGGCCCTCATGTCGTTGCAGAGGGAAGTGGAAAGGTGTGATAAAGAAAGGGATGCCAAGTACAGCAAAATCCCCACACCTTGGAAACTGCCGAGCAAAGACTCACAGTCTTATCTTGAAGAGATAAACCAGAGAGATTGAAAGTAGGAGAAGAAACCAGCTGCTCTCCACTGAACCATCCAAGGTGTACTCTCAGTGGCAGGGGAACAATATGAGAACAGCACCACCAAGACTGGAAGAGCACATGGGAGAAGGACGCACCCATAACAGCAATGCTCAGTGGCTACTGGATCTAAGAGCAGACCACAGCAACGTCTCTGAACAGGATGCAGCAAGTATCACAGCGGCAGACATCCAAGAAAGGGTCAGAGTTGGACAGCACCCGGCCTGACATGATTCACACCTACTGGCTGAAGAAGCTGATTGCAGTCTATGAGTCTGGCAGCACAAATGAATCAGCTGCTAGTAGATAAGACACACCCCGAGTGTCCTGATCCTCAATAATCCCCAGAAAGGACCGGTCCCATCAAAATACCAGCTAATAACCTGCCTCAGTATCATGTGGAAGGAGGCATCATAGCAGCTAAGATGAACAGACACATGAGCAGGGCACAGAAACGGATGGGCAGGAATACCAGAGGGGCGAAACTACACCTACTTATAGACAGAGCAATTGCCCGAGACTGCAAAACCAGCCTCACTGTGAAGGCCTATGACTCAATGCCCCACACCTGGATCCTGGCATGCCTAAAACAGGAGCCTAAGAGCCTTCATCGGGAACTCAGTGGGGATGTGGTGGACAACACTAAAGGCCAACTTAAAGCTCACAAGTCACCATCAAGTGTGGGATCTACCAAGATGCTCTGCCCACTGCTGTTCTGCATAGGCCTGAACCCCTGAGTGAGAACTACAGAACGGAGCAACCGTCAGCCACCTCCTCTACATGGGTGACATCAGGCTGATGCACAGCACCAGGATACACAGCAACGACATCACAGTGTAAAGTCCTGTTGTGGTACAGCCACTTTGGTATAGCCTCCACTGCAACACAGCAGACCAGTGTGTGAATGTGTGTGTGAATGGGTGGATGACTGGATATGTAAAGCGCTTTGGGGTCCTTAGGGACTAGTAAAGCGCTATATAAATACAGGCCATTTACCATTTACCATCATTCAGGCAAACAAGCGCTCAGAAGTGTTCATGCTGTAAGGAGCTGTGGCTCTTTACAGCATGAACAGCATTTCTGCAGCACACCCTGCATGCATCTGCCTTTTCTAAAGTTTTCCTCACGTCCTGCTCTAATCTCTCCCCTCTCTTGTTCATTCTTTGAAATTGCTTTCTTCTCCTTCCCTGTCCTCACCCTAGCCCAGCGATCCCCCTCTCTGTCTCTCTTCCCTCCTCTTCATCATGTATTGCAGCTCCAGGGTACAGATCAACACTCTCTCCCCCAGCACCCCCTCCTCTCTAATCTCACTCTCCTGCCTCATCCTTCTCCTCCTCTCCCCTTTCCTGTCGACTCCCCTTTCACCCCCCTCCCCTTCCCTCGCCAATGCGTCAGGCATTTCCCAGAACAGGGTCAGCAAAGTCACGGTGCTGGTTGGCCAATCGCGTCTTCTCTGTGACGGAGACCATTTTCACACGTGTGCTTTTCTCACATCTATGACTGAAAATGCACGAAGCTCTGCCATCGCACTCGTGTGAGCGTCGTTCTAATCACACTGCAAAGTGCATGCAAATGTTTCACCTCAGCAGATCGAAAACTAGCTCCCAATGTCTTGCACCTGCCTGTTGCTATGGAAACTGGGTATCCTCTGTGCGTCACCTGTGCCCATGTTTGGTCTGGTTTCCTGCTCCCTTCCATCAGCTTCCCTCTTGCTCTCTCTTGTCAGATTTTGCTGTCTCTGACGCTCTCGCTCCCAACAACTCACTGGAAGAGAAACACACACTAAAAACCTTAAGTGCATTAACTAAATGAATTCCTTTTTTTGCACAGTGCAGTGCACAGACACACACACACACCGCTGGGATCACCTCAACAGAGACAAAAACATAAAATACTGTACACATTTCAGAATACAAGCACTGTAGAGAAAACAGCAGCATCGAGTTCCTGTGTGATGCTCTTAATCAGAATTAGCTGAGCTTTGATCAGCGGCTGTTTGCGGTTCAAACAGATGTCGCTCTTTATGAATCAGCGATGAGGAACAGAGCGCCGCACACTGAAAGCATCGGCATTACTCATCATCGAACCCTGTTGTGAAAATAGTACCTACAGGAATTTCTCTCCCCTAATACAGAGCTGATACTTAAACCCTACTGCACGAACCAACAGGGCACCGATGGAGCCTTCCCACTTTATGACACAGCTAACAGCTAACAGCTAACAGCTAATAGCTAACAGCTAGCCTGGCTCTGGGAAAAGAAGCAGCAACTCTAACGTTTGCTCATTTATCTAATTTACTCTACACAGAGAAGGGTGCAAATGACGAAGTTTGTGTTTAATGTGTTTCTTTGACATAAGTGGTAACTTTAATGAACCTGCAGTTTCTCCAAAACTGATTCAGTCCCACAGACTCCCAATTTTAAAATGCCCAACTTTACAGTATTAATACACCTTCTTCCAGCCAGATACAAAAAACATTTACAGCCTCTACTGATCGTTCCCACTTCATGACAGCTGGACAGGGAGGGAATGTTTATATCATCCTGGAGAAGAAACGATAACTACTTTATTTATACCATATACGGGGAATTCGTTTATTACAGCAAATGTTAAATAACAACAATAATACAGTAATAATTACTCTCTGGCAGACACCGCGTTTCCAGACATCCAACCACTGCAGAATGGTCAGAGTGTTTCTCTGCGTGTCCTGGGGTGTACATGGTGAGCAGGAATGGAGACAGCACAGTGGAGCTGCTGTACTGCACATCATTAAACCAGACAGAGCCCTGCCCAGTCTTACATACTGTCTATCAGATAGTCACCAATCCATGAAATAGATTAAAGTTAGTGCAGAAACAATGTGATGTAGCTGACAGCTGTCTGCTATGACAAATCTGCACTCACTTCACTAAAGGTCCCCACACTTTCAGTGCCTTTAACACCAGTTTTACTCGACTTGTCTAACTAAATGATTTGCTGTGTCACTTTGGTTTTGGTGAGTGAAACTGTAATCTTGTGTTACATTTTATAATAGCATAATATTTGTGTAAACAGTTTGGTCATGATTGTGGTCATACTTTGAAAAACATGATTGAAAGAGGAAGAAAAAAGGGTCTCCTGCGTCTCCACGTCTGACACTGTACTAACCCGCCTGTCCTCCCCGACCTCCTCTCTATGCACACCTTACTCTGTAACGATCTCAGCCAGTGTCTCAATATAACAGGCAGCTGGATGCAAACAGACACTTTCTCTCAAAACGCTCTCAACAAGAAACAAATGAATCACAGCAGATGGCCCCGCCCCTCCCTGAGCCTGGTTCTGCTGGAGGTTTCTTCCTGTTAAAAGGGAGTTTTTCCTTCCCACTGTCGCCAAAGTGCTGCTCATAGGGGGTCATGTGATTGTTGGGTTTTCTCTGTATGTATTATTGTAGGGTCGACCTTACAATATAAAGCACTGTGAGGCGACTGTTGCTGTGATTTGTATAAATAGAACTGAACTGAATTATTCATCGTAGATCATCCCGACAGTGTGTTTGATAAGGTGAAAAACCCATCCATCAGTGTATCCCTACCACTGCCCCCTACAAACTCCCTTCCAAACAAACTCTAGAAGAATAAGTTTTGTGCAAATGTGCCAAGTTAGTACAGGGCAGACGCTGATGCAGCTAATAAGGAAAAGTGTAGGATCTTGGCAGGATGCTGGATGTCTGCACACTGCAAGAATCTGAGACAACTTCACCCAAGGCTGCCAGAATAGTTGTGGACAGTGGGGCGCCAGGTATCAGAGAGCAAGGTCCTGCCTGGGGGAAAACCGGGCAGAAGGACAGGGAGAGACAGCGAGTCAAGCAAAGACAGATGAGACTCCAGTTAGAATGACGGGAGAGAGAGAAAGATATGGGGCCTATCAATGTGAAGTCAGAGAGAGAGCCTCCACTGCAGTAAAACAACCCTATACCAGGCTGACCCTCCTCCTCCTCTTTCTCCTCATCGATTCAGTAGCGCAGCAGCAGCATAGCAAAACTCTTGCAGAAAAGAAATCGCTCAGCTTTAGGCTCTGCAGTGGCTACACGGTTTGGGGAAAACACCTCTCTTTTGTCTTCGATCGCTGCGTCCTCATATTTGAATCGACACACCCAAATACAGCCTATTGTACTGACACCCACGATGATACCTGCAGTTTCATTAAAGGCCACCTTCTTTTTGAAAGACACCCCTTTTCCCACTTTTACTCACCGCTAAACTTATCCTCACCTTCCACTGTGTCTGAGTGATTTTCCTCGCCTGCCATAACTTCCATGCAGATCTTCTTCAGTCCTCTCACGCTCCTCCTCTTTATCACCTACCGGCTGCCTAACAACAAGCCTTCACCTTCTCCTTCTCTTCTACCCTGAAGCACATTTCTCTCGTACATGATAAAACCAGGAACACTGTAGAAACACAGGCATGCTTGGCATTCAGTTCATTGTTTCCTCTCTGCATCCTGTGCTCCACAGCCACGGCTGTATCCTTACCATTCAGAGTGAGAGTGCAGTGGCAGCGGTAAGTGTGTGATGTGTGGGGCTTTAGGGGAAATAAAGCTAATGGGAAACATAATGACAAGAACTCTTCAGACTCCTAATTAGATAATAAAACGAGTGTTTGCATGGCAGCAAAACTAAAACAGTTCAGTCACAGTCTTGACACATGAGTGGCTTTTTTTTACATAACATTAATCTGTATTATTTACAGGCTTATCAGGAAGCCCTGCTAACAATTCCTTATATAACATTTAGATTTTATATTATTATTATATTATATTTTATGGCTGTTTTTTTGAAGTTTGATTAAAATGTCTCTCTTGGCCACTGAGCAGGCCCTGTGTATGTGTGTGTGTGTGTGTAACTGTGTGTGTGTGTGTGTATAACTCCGTGTATGTGTGTGTGTGTGTGTGTGTGTGTAACTGTGTGTGTGTGTGTGTATAACTCCGTGTATGTGTGTGTGTGTGTGTGTAACTGTGTATGTGTGTGTCTGTGTGTAACTGTGTATGTGTGTGTCTGTGTGTAACTGTGTGTGTGTGTGTGTATAACTCCGTGTATGTGTGTGTGTGTGTGCAACTGTGTGTGTGTGTGTGTGTGTGTGTATGTGTGTGTGTGTGTGTGCAACTGTGTGTGTGTGTGTGTGTATAACTCCGTGTATGTGTGTGTGTGTGTGTGTGTGTGTGTGTATGTGTGTGTCTGTGTATGTGTGTGTGTGTGTGTAACTGTGTGTGTGTGTGTGTGTAACTGTGTGTGTGTGTGTGTGTAACTGTGTGTGTGTAACTGTGTGTGTGTGTGTGTATAACTCAGTGTGTGTGTATAACTCAGTGTGTGTGTGTGTGTGTGTGTGTGTGTGTGTGTGTGTAACTGTGTGTGTGTGTGTGTGTAACTGTGTGTGTGTAACTGTGTGTGTGTGTGTGTGTAACTGTGTGTGTGTAACTGTGTGTGTGTGTGTGTATAACTCAGTGTGTGTGTATAACTCAGTGTGTGTGTGTATGTGTGTGTGTGTGTGTGTGTAACTGTGTGTGTGTGTGTGTGTGTATAACTCCGTGTGTGTGTGTGTGTGTGTGTAACTGTGTGTGTGTGTGTGTGTGTGTGTGTGTGTAACTGTGTGTGTGTGTGTGTGTGTGTGTGTGTGTAACTGTGTGTGTGTGTGTGTGTGTGTGTGTGTGTGTGTGACCATCTCTCCTCGTTGTATTTTCAAAGGTCAGTTTGGGGAGTACAGCTGACACTGCAGTAAGATCCAAGCGCACACAAAGGCTCGGACACAGGACATCAAAGTGCTCTTATCAGTCCTGTAAATCCAAAATGTCCCACTGAAAACAAAAGCACAACACTGACATGGTCAAGTCATGAAACTGAACTCGTGTTAATCAGATTTGGTCTCATGTATCCAGGAGAAACGCAGGAACCTGTGGGCTCTAAGCTCTCCTGTTGTTAACATGTTTCTACTCGTGGCTCCAGGTGACGTCAGGGAAAGCTGACATTAGAGGTCAGTGGATTGATCCAAATATCAATAATGCTGGTATGGGTATCAGATTGATACCAGCTGATACTTTGTTTCTAGTCTCTGATATCATTATGTGACCTCTTGAATTGTATGAAATTATCTTCTTGGAAATTAAAAAAATATACGTTAAACCTGCTGTATGAAAAATGTCAGAGCGTATTTGTGTTGACTGTCTACTTTATTTAAAACCTACAGCACATTTAAAGACCTGAGGTTGATCCAACGTGCTGTTTGCAGGGAAGCACAGTCCACGTCTCACATACTGGTATCGGTGTGTATATGTTGGTATCAGCAACACTGCGCCTGTACTGACTTATTAACTAATAAATACCAAAATGTGCAGTACTGCATTACCTGTTAGGACAGCAGTTGCTCTGTTTGTGAACGCAGCAGCCCCGCCCACCTGCTTGTTTATAACAGGCAGCCAATCAGTAGAAAGCTGGCTTAAAGGAACAGCTAATAGGACTGTTTCAGGAAACATCTGTAATAAGGGGCTGTACCATTCCACAGAAAAAGATGGGGGAGGATTGTTTTGTACAGTGAATCATGGAAAACCTCATTAAAAGTTATTGAATAAAAACATAGAGGTGAAAATGAGCACAGTAGGTCCTCTTTAAGTAGAATACTCACCCTTCTTTACACCCAGACCCAATCATATATGTAATACTTTTAGCAGTGTCGCATTCCTTTTTCTCCTACATTAGATAATATAATTTTTAATGCAGTTTCATAAATCTTCATTCCCAAGTCAAATTAATAATATCATGTCTTCTTAAGTACACTAAACTATTATGATATGTATTCAGCTTTACACTTATTATGTGCCAGTCCTGCTTCTTCGTGGAGGCGCTTATTTGGACTTTGGTATATTTTCAGTGTGCTGTAAAACCATACTGAAGACTGAAAGCCAGCAGAGTTAAAGTCTTCATGATCTCTGCCAGCAATGCTGATGAGTTGTTTTCAGGGCAGAGGAAATTTGTTCCTGTAGTTTGAGCTGATTAAAGCCCAATGCCAGCGTGTTCCTTACAGAAACAATATGTTTCTGTATAATAGGATCTTAAAGTAGAGAGTCAGTGTTTTAAAATCCCATGTTTGATTATAGTGACCTGGTAATATCAAATATTGCTCCTTTGGCCTCCTGTTATTCTCTTTTTCTTAAAATACCATTAAATACTGTTTTTTTTTTTGTTTTTCTTAAATCAAAGTACAGTCAGTGAAATGGTTGCAGCTGCAATGCATCCTGAGAGATATTTATTATACCAGCTTTTGGTGTCTTTCCCAGGAATTGTTCTGCTTATGTGAGCCAAGACCCCATCCTCTGTTTACCACCCAGCCTTACTGGTCTCACTATGAAATTCAGATCAATACTCTCATAATAAAAGTTCCAGGCCTGGAACAAATTGGAATCTAAAGCTGAGAAAGATAAAGAGATCTATGGCACTGCCAACGCTGCACTAATGAATGATGAATCACTGCAACACACACACACACACACAGTAAACCTGCACAGGTGCTAAACAAAGACAAAAGCTGCTGGCAGAGCTTACTGTACGTTCTCCTGTTGTGTCACATTCAGCGTGAAACACAACTCCCGCATCAATAATGGATACAGATCTGCACAGTGCTGTCGACGGGAGCGTGGCTACCATATTTACACTATTGGTGAGAAAAGTCACGAGCACTGGATCCATCTCACCCTGAAATCGGAGAAAAACAGATTTTTTAACCCAAAATGTTGTTCATCATCAAAGCTTTTAAGCTAACACCTATGTGTCTATGTGGATCTCCGTGTAGATGCTTCTGGAGACTACAGGCAGACAGACACAACTGCACGTCGTGCATGTGCACAATGAGTCTGTGCATGGTTATGCATGTATGTCATTACTGGATGCTGGATGCATATGTGAGCACATTTGTGTCTCTATGAAGGCACGATTATTGCAAATGATGACACATCAATAATGCTCTAATGTGACAAACAGCAATAATATAATATAGTGTGTGTTTTTGTGTTTGTCCCCAGAGGCTGTTTGGGGAAGTGAAGGGTTGAAGTGCTGAGTAAGCGGAGCAGGGCCCGAGCTGAGAGACTGCAGTGCTGCTGCCTGCAGCTCAGACTGATACTCAGCAGAGGGGAGGAGGGAGGCTCCAAACAGGCTGCGACTCTCAGGCATGTTCAGCTGGCACGCTTTCATGGTACGCTCACACAGACAGTTCAAATAGGAGAGCTTGTTCCTGACTGCGCTAATGACACATTAACTCAAAGCCGCTCGCATGTGTCTCCGAGTGGTTCTGCAAACATGCTGCAAGCCGACGCCCTAACAGACGTGCTGCATCACAGCCTTGTTTACTCCCTCTAACCTGTGTGCCACTGATTGTGCTAGAAAAGCCCTCATCCTCTCCTCCCGCCCACTCCCATTCCTCCGTCGTGCTCCCTCCCCATCCTCTGAATCACCCTCCGCTGCTCTCCCCCCCCCCCCCCCCCCGTGTGCCTCTGCCTTCCCTTTCCTCGCCGTCACTCCTCACCTTCCCTCATGTCTCGGGTCTCTTTATGAATGGCACTGCTGGGCTTTCAGTGATATGTTCTCCATTCCCCTGCTCACCGTCTCCATTCGTCTCTCTGAGCATCGTTACATACATGCGCGCCTTTTTCTGCCTGTCTCACTGCTTCCATCCATCCCCCTCTTTCTCTCCACTGTCATCGATGGCGTTGTGCTTATGTATATTTAAACAAACCCGGGCCCGTATTGAGAACCTCGAACCCCCCCTCTCTGCTGATATATTTGATTATATAACTCCGTCCCCATGGACCTCGAGGACGCTGCAATCTAATTTTATCAGGTGAAGGTGGCGATGATGATGGATCAATGCGACATTTAAAGCAGAAGAAATGTCTGTTTCCTGTAGCTGCATTCATGCAAACATCCAAAACACAAGCCTTATCCAAACAGGGCTCAGACACAGTATCGTTAAGGTAATCTGGGCAAAGATGAACGGCTACCATTTTGATGCCTTTCTGTGCTCGAAACACAAGAGCTTGCTCCAAGTTTTCTGTTCTAATAAACAACCAGACCGCTGCTTTGGAAAACCTGGCAAACAGCGCCATGTGCTGGTACAAAGATGGAACTGCACAGGGCTGAAGGACCAAATCACCCCGACACGAAGGCGACGTGAGAGCCCTGACAGGCTGCGATGATGACTTCTTTCTTTGTGTGACGTCTTAAGCGTGTGGTTTGATCTGTTTTCTCTCACTGCAGGCACAGTTACTGCAGAGCTGGCAGGATCTGAACCATCTGCAGCATCTGCACACTTTTATTTCACTCACGAACTGTGCTAATTTCCAGCTCTGTATCTTTCTATTCTTGCAGACCACTAGAGTAGCTTTGCATGATTCACAACTCAAAATAAGTTCTTCTTTATCTTTGCTGCACCCTCTCAGTTCATCCACTGTCTGAAACCACATATTTGTCCCCCTCTTAAACCAGCAAAGACAAATTCATGTAAAAACATCAATACCCCATTATCTGTAACTGTAACCTCATTTAGTTGCACATCCAACCCCCGAGATGTCTCAGAATAAGAAAAATAAAGTGCAACTGCAACAATACTCCTTAGCTTTTCTACATGATCAAAAATGCTGCTGTAATAAATGAAAGAAATCTTCCAGCACAACTCTGAAACTGCAAGAAATAAATTAGAGAAAAGGTTCCAGGGGCTCATTGCCATCGAGTGGAATATTTTATACAGAAAATGTCTCCTTTTATTCATTTTTCTGTGGATACATTGTATAAAAAGAAGATGTTTTTTGTAGTCGATAGTGAGAAAACAGGAACTTTTCTGTTTTTTAATTGTTTATCTTCATTATTGTGTTATGAATAGCTGTGGGGGGAGTCTTTATTAGTAGGACAGCTGTAGGTTTAATGAAAATACAGTTAAAAGTCCTAAAACATCCAGTGGGCCGAGTAGGGGATTTTGCCAGGCTGATTCTGGCCCCCAGACCTCAGGTTTGACAACCCATCGTTCCGGTCACTCTGCGTGTCAGAGATGACCACATTGAGCCATTATAGCAGCAGAAATATGAGCAGAAATAAGAAAAAGCTAAATAAACGTTGTTTCATGAAATGAACAAACAGTTTTTTAAAATAAGCGATCACACATTTGGCCCATAAAGTTCATTCTCATGAAATGCAAAGTTGTTGCCATGACAGCAGAAAAAGCAGTGAAAGATGATGCGTATCACCGAAAAACAGCTGCAGTTTGTAAAACGTGTTCAACAACACTACAGCAGATCGGCTCACAGTTCATCCTTCTGAGTCATGCTGCCAAACAACATTATGACCTTTGACCCTGTGGATATAATGTTATCCATACACCATGTTGCTGCAGTGCTTCCTGAGTTGCAATGTAGTTTATCAGGGCCACAAGCCCTTTGTTCTTTGCCACATGTTGCTGTGCAGTGCTGTCTGCGTTTAATCACCTGGCTGTGATAAATGACAAATTTTCCCAAAAGGAAACAATAAAAGTGAATCGATTATGTCCAATCGGTTCATCGTTGAGTCCACGTGGATGCTTGTGCCTCCTTAAAAAAGAAAAAAATATTCTTAAGGTAATCCTGAGTTATAACATCGATGATTAGAGACGCACAACCTGGAAACATCAAACCTGTGACCACGTCTGTCACGGGCACAGAGCCGTAATGAAAGCAGCAGGAACCTGATGCGATGGAAGGAAACGTTATTCAAAGCACGATGTCCAACAAGGCAGAAGAAAGAAGCCATGTGGAAAAGATGAAACATCCACAATTATGATAAGTGGCCAGTTTCAGTCCAAGATGTCAGCCTCTGTCTAACCTCGCTGCCTGTTACTCTGCGCTGTTTGTTAGCTCCAGCATCGTGCCCTGGAGGTCGCGGCTGAAAGGCATCACGAGGTTGTCAAAGTCCACCTTTGACTTTGACATCAGCTGGCTGGTGGTGGGCGGCTTCCCCCAAACCTGAGACAAAAACAGTCAGAGTGAGAAGTGGAATTACACAGTCACTTCTTCAGGAACATGTGTGCACTAACGGGCTTAATGCAGGGTTGGTTTGTGCACGTTGTGACTGC
This sequence comes from Aulonocara sp. 'chitande type north' Nkhata Bay, assembly GCF_057382095.1. NCBI lineage: Eukaryota > Metazoa > Chordata > Actinopteri > Cichliformes > Cichlidae > Aulonocara > Aulonocara sp. 'chitande type north' Nkhata Bay. The sequence continues at coordinate 1,265,200 of NC_141358.1, read as the reverse complement.
TGCAACTAGCCGGCAGCAGAAGACACATTAAGCCGTCTTCTTGTAAACGGTGGAGAGGCTCACCGTCTTTGGCACAAAGGTGATGTCCACGAGTTTGGTTTTCCCAGTCGTGATGCTGGTGTTCTGCAGGACGACGCTATTTGAATCCTTCTGGGGTGGAGTCTTCTCTGCTGCTGCAGACGACGTCTCTGCTTGCACAGCGACTTTTGCAGCAGCAACCTGTAGTGAATACCAAGACTTTCAAAGCTTCTGCAGCCTCGCTGTGTTCAATACAAAGTGTCAGATTCAGGCTGGTTAAAGGCAGCTAGAGATGTCCAAATGCACAAGATTAGGTCGCTAACAATAAACGTTATGTTTGAGGATTAAAGCTCAATGGTTTTCAGTAACGGTGCAGAGGCAGGATAAAGAGTAATCCAAAGATTTAGCTGTTGCACCGAGGAAACAGAAGTACTCTGTTAAAGCACCGGACAGCTAATGTTTACTTTGGACTGAGAAAACCTGGTGAAGGAATCTGAGGAGCATCAGTAACAAAACTTATTGTGTATATAAATGTGCTACAAAAAGTATTTGCCCTGTTCCTGATTTCTTAGTTTTGCATATATGTCACACTTACATGGCTCGGATGTTTCAGATGAGAAACAAAGTCCCTGACATCCGTCTTGAGAAGGTTACAAAGCCACTTGTAAGGCTTTGGGACTCCAGCGAACCACGATGAGAACCACTGTACACAAATGGAGAACCTTCCCAGGAGTGGGCGGCGTACCAGAATGACTCCAAAAACACATCAACGACTCATCCAGGAGGTCACAAAAGAACCCCGAGCAACAAAGAACCGCAGGCCTCACTTGTGTGTGTTAAGGTCAGAGTTCATGATTCAACAGTAAGAAGGAGACGGGGCAAAAATGAGAGTTCGAGGAGAAAACCACTGCTGACCAAAGAGAACAGAAAGGCTCATATCTACCAAAAAACACTGTGATGAAGCTGTTGGGATAATACTCGGTGGACCGACGAGGTAAAGCTCTCGTCTGAGTCCTGTTATGCCGGCATAAAACTAGCACGGCTTTCCATGAAAAGAACATCAAACGACTGTCAAACCTGCTGAATTCAGCTCCACCAGAAAATCCTGAAGAAGCATATCTGGCCATCAGTTCGTGCGCTGCAGCTTAAGTGCGCTTGGCTTCTGCAGCAGGACAACGATCTGACACACACCAGCATGTTGGTAATTCATGTTCAAGAACCCTCCACTGTGGCTGAATTAAAACAAAGACGACTGTTGCTCCACAGTGAAGGATCCACAGTGAAGGATCCACAGTGAAGGATCCACTGCTCGTTATCACTGACTGCAGTTGTTGTCACGGTTGACACTTAGTAGCTTTAGGAGGCAATGACTTTTCCACACAGCTCCACGTAGGATCATTTAGTTGAATGAATATTTACTCAGGTTATCGTCGTCTAATATTAACATTTGTTTGATGATCTGAAAACATGTTATTGTGACAAATAAGAAATCAGGAAAGGGGCAAATAATTATCCACAGAACTGTGAACTTTACGAGATATGACTTCCTGCCAGATGTTTGCATCACTGCTACCTGCTGCTGATGTGATCCTGCCTCTGGATGGTACCAAGTTAGACTGAACTGAAGGTCCTGTGAAGCTGCAGCTGGAGATCATCTAGGCCTGCTTTAAGCAATTTGCATCGATTCGAGTGTTTCTTTTTGTCGGCCATCATCGTCAGGTGTTCAGCCTATCTGCCGCCACCGCTGTGTCAGTGTGTCATCGCAATAATGAATGTTTATCACTGGCATTGTCAAAGCATACGCAGGAAAACTGTCTGCAGGCTGCAGGATGTGAAACTTGAGCTTTGCCAACTGCATGTCAAAAAAGGCTATCATCTGATTGGCCAGGACTGTGGCTAAGCTGGATATTGACGGCTGCCAAAACGCTGTTTTTGTAAAACCCCGTCTACATGTGAGGCGTGGTCATGGGAAGAATTTGCTGCTACACCAATCGTTCTGCACAAAGGCCCATTATTAACTTAATCACCGATCACACGGGTGTTGATGTTCTCATCAGGATGTTCTGGCGTTCACCACAGACGCTGCAGAGCTCTGTGCTGTTTGTGTGAGCTTGTTATCAGGTAATCATTGGCTCTGCTGGCATCAAACTGCCTTTCCCATCCCCTAGCTGCTCTGTGTGTGTGTGTGTGTGTGTGTGTGTGTGTGTGTGTCCTATATTTCTTAGTGTAATTATTCTTTCATTGACAAACATTAATTTTTTTGTTCACATGTAACTAATTTTTAAAGACAAACAAGAGCAACATGCAGTCGGGTACTGAGAGTGGTGTACTTCCCACAGAAGCCCCCACATGTTCCCACGGCTGTGGTTAGAGGGTAGGACGACCACAGGGCTTCTTCTGAATCACTCACAGTGCTGAAGGTGCATGATTTACAGAGAGTTTGTGAATTCCAGTGGGCCTGATGAGGATTATTGCCCTTTATTGTAGAAAACAGTGAAAGCAGCTCATACCGCCTCCGACCGAGCTCAGAGAAAAACGCTCCGTGATTCGTCGGCTCGCTGTGTGACAGATATTTTCATTGAATTATAAATACTCCTGATTATTTATGAACGCGTCACAAACACCTGCTGCTTTCAGGGTCTTAATGACAACATCAATACATCTGAACCGACTGTGACCTGGTTACAGGGAATACAAAGCTAAACACCAGCTCGGTGTAGCTGTAACCAAACACATGTGGTGTCATTTGCGTACGAGTGCCCAGCTTTAAGTAATCGGCTCCCTTTGCAGGCTCGGGTTTCCCTGCTGCTACGAGGGAGAAGAGAGCAACACCAGCGTGTGTCCTTTTACATGATTTAGAGGTCATGATGGGGATCAGGAGACAGAGCGGGCTGTCTCTGTGGCCCAGACGCTGATCCCAGAGCTGCCCCTGCTGCATACATCAGCGTGGGAGTGTGAAAGAGCACTGAGGCCCAGGAAAACGCACTTGTGTGGTGAAAATGCTGTGAACGCTCAAACAGAGGAGAAAAGCACTATATCAGAACCAAGACTTGCTATATTCCTATAGTACAGAGTGAACATTAGATACAGTTTAGAGAAACAAAGATAACAGGGAAAGTCTGAAGGCAAACGATTTTAATGTGTTTCAAAGGTCTCCTTTAAGTCGTAGATTATTTGTGTACCTTGGCTTTAGGCTTTTTAGCTTCGGCCTCCTTTCCTTTTGCTTTGTCCTTTGGTTTAGGCAGAGAATCCATCTTTTGTTTGACCAAGTCGATTATCACAGGGTTTGCAAAATCTCTGGCAACATCAAGGCAGCTTTGCTCTGTACAGAAGTAAAATCGGCAGTTAAACGACACATGGTGATTCTAAAGTGGCCATAGATGTGAAAGTGCTACGATGTAGGGTTGTAGTCAATGGGCCTATAAAGACAGGATATGAATGCTGGTACGTTATACATCGCCACAAAGGAGACCTGTAGAGTAAATGCTGATGGAGAGTTAGAGTTAAAGAGTAATTATACAAAATCACGTGTTTCCATTGTGGCATTATAAGAAAAAGGTACAAAGGCTTTGAACTACGTCACACCTCTCTTGTTCTCTGCAAGCACACTGGCACCCGCCTCGATGAGGAAATCCACACAGGACACTCGAGACGTCTCAATGGCCCTCATGAGGGGCGTGGCTCCGCCCAGGGCCGGGGCATCGACGTTAGCTCCAGCATTCACCAGAAGTTCAATGAGTTCCCGCTGCCCGGCGTACGCCGCATGGTGGAGGGGGGTCCAGAAGAACTGGTCACACCAGTTCACATCAGCCCTGTCACAGACAGTGATGTCAGGGTTTAAGGCGTGTATTAGTATTTAGGCCCATTCTTTGGCTCGGATCAGCAGTCATCTCTCAAACACCAGAAAAAGTCAGTTTGCTTCTGTGTGCGTGCTTTGTGATACAAAGCTAAAGAAACGGGTAAAAAATATTGAAAATATTAATTTGGCTTTTATTGTAAAGCCACAGAAAAAACAAACGGCACTGAAATCAGAACATGAACTTTCTCACCCCTTGCTGAGGAGGTACTGAGCCGTCTCATAGCTGCCAGTGGAGCACGCGACCATCAGCGGCGTCTTGTAAAACTCATCCTGAACGTCCACCGGCACCCCTTCACTGAAGGCCTGGTCCAGAGACTCCAGATCATTGGTTCTCACGCAGGAGTTCACGTTGACGTAGACCGGCGGTGGCTTGTGTATGTACCATCCTGAGTCGTTCATCACCGGATGCACTGGCGGGTGAGCCGGGTCGAATCGGAGGACGTCCGAGCAGTTAAAATAGGAGCTGATCATGAAGCTGGGTGGGCCTCCGTCTGCTCGTCGGGGCTTCAGCTCCGGTGGGAGGGTGCAAACGGGCATGGGGAGAACAAACGGACCCTTCTTCTTCTTCTTGCCCCCTTTTTTTCCCTTTCCCCCCTTTTTCTTCTTAGGCATATACAAGGAGAGGCGGAACGGTTTCTTGATGTACTTGACTCCTCTGATGAAGTCACTGATGTTGACGTCTCCTCCATGGGCTGAGATGACTGCTTGGATCCGGTCTGGTTCAACTGGAGCTTGTAGCTCCTCTAATACAGAAATAAACCTCTCTGCAGTAACTGTGTCTGATTTGTCGCCAAAGGCTTTCCACAGTTCGGCTTCATACTCTTGAGACCAGTCGTGGAGAGTCAGTGCCCAGAGCTCTGACATCTGCCCGGTGCCGCTGGGATCGCTGCCTTTTCCCTGCTTCCTCTCCGCCTTCCGGAGCTCCTTGGCTACTGCGTTGTGACCGCAATCTTTGGCAATCTGATGCGGCAGCAAACCTTCCCGGTTCTTCAGTTTAGGGTTACAACCTGACCACAGAGCAGAGGTTATATAAACACACGGCAGAATGTCCTCAGGACTGTGGTTGCAGCTATAGTATCATACCAGAGATATGCAGACACAGAGGGGAGAACACTGATCCTCCAATCTGTTATAAAAATACTGAGGAGAAGAATTCGAAATTCAGTTCTGGAGTTTACCCAGAACCCAGTCCAAGCAGTGAGGAGACGTCAACATGGGACAAATGTACTGTCTGACATCCTGATAACAGCGAATTACACAAGTCCAGCCTAGAAGTCACAAATGCATGAACGTGGGATGTTTCCAATACAAGAGAGGGTTTAATATGCGCGTTGAAGGACAGAAATGTCTCCAAATCAGCTTAAGAAACATGAGTGATGGGACAGATTTGTCCCCAGCTGGGCAGCAAACAGTCCAAAAAGACCTCTGATCACACAGGAAGCTGACAACGTGCTAAAACCAACACACAATGACAGGTGTGGTGAGCAGCAGGCGTGCACAAGCTGGTAATTATGGACAATACTTCCACGTGTGAACATGAAAAAAGCAGGGGGACTGTGTTATTATGTTAATCTCTGAAACGACTGTGCGTTTGATCATAAAACGACAGTTTGATCCATATTTATAGCAGCTGGGAAACCCCCGTGTGTGATCAAACGAGACGTGCTCGTGTATCAAAGAAACCAGAACAGAATCAGAAATGTGCTCGACTCTTCCAGCGTCCACACGCGTGTAAATGAAATGACATTTCAACATTTTGGCAGTAACGTGGAGCGTGCTCCTTTACGTTTCCATGTATACGAACACTACTACAAACGGAGGGTAACATATTGAAATCATCATAACGTAAAAAGGTACCGTAGAGCAGTTTTTGGAACGAACTGAAACTCCCATATTCCAAATAGAGTCCTGTTCCCCTTTTAAACTTGAAAATATTCAGTGTAACCGTCAGCATTCCTCTCACAGGCCATGCATATGAATCATTACACAGTTTGGGTATACAATACTTACGTAGCAATACCTCAAAAACACCGTGATCAACAATAATGTGACAGCCTCATGAACACGCACTCACAGAGGCGACGCCTACAGAAGGTGAGGCAGGTGCTGAGAAGACAGCAATAAGATGTGAGCCAGTACAGACGTACGGCCATCATCACGGCCACATAAGTGTCATAGATGCTTAGGTGGGACCCTGGGAACGCAGTCCAGCACCTTTGGGCTCTACGAGAGAGAGGGAGGGGATCAGAGCGACAAGCCAGAAGCAACCATGAATACATGGCCCCCACCCCCACCCACAAGATGAGCTGCTACAACAGTGCCTTAGGTAGCTGAGGAGCTAACAGGAGGAGGAGAAACAGGAGGACAAAGCCCCTGCATGGGCTAGACAGAGGAGGTGGCTGACATCAATAAATCCTACCAGAGGTTAGAAGAGCTCAGCCTAAAGGACTCCACAGAGTCATGGCGGCGCAGACAGACAGCTGCTGACGACCAACCACACAGAGCTGTGGCCGATAAAGAGCACAAGGCTGCAGACGCGACAATCCTAGCTTACTGTAATATTGGGAAGAAGTCCGATGGGCGGAAAGAACAGCTGGAGATGTGAAAGGTCAAGTCCAAAGTGGTCCCAGTGGCTAGAACAGCGAGTCCAGCAGATTCCAGGCATCAGAGGTCTGAGGAATGACCGAGACGCTCGAGCAGAGCACACGTCATGGTGGTTTTTATTTACCTCGTTCAACAGTAAGTATTACGATGAGCCCTTTTTACTTAAGTATTCAGTTTGTTTCCCTGTTTGTCAAACACCAACACACACATTTAAGACTCGGAGCCGATTGCAATGCTCTGTGACCAGCTTTCTCCTCATGTACATTTTGAGTAATAGCTGCTGTGCTCTCCTCCTGCGTTTCAGCGTTAGCCTACAAGTGACATCAGACTGAAATTACTGAACGTAATGTTGATATGAGCTTTAAATGTCTGCACAGTCGGGCTCCTATTAAGGCATCAGCAGGAGTGACAGGCCTCATCACAGAAGAAGACTTTAAAGAGTACAGTACCTCTCTGTGCCAGGAACTTGCAGCAGTTTGCATTGCCCGAGGCAGCAGCGTAGTGTAAGGCTGTGCAGTCCTTAAGGCTCATCGCACTCATGTCTGCTGAGTATGCAGACAGCACCTGAAGCACCTGAACACAGCCCAGAGCAACACGTTAGACGAGCCTAAATCCGAGGTGCTGCTTACACTAACAGTGGGTCGCTGTCATTTTAATTCAGCTTCCAGGACAAAGTAGAATAAGACCTAATAGATACAGCTTAACTTTGCATGTTATTGCCATTTCAAAAGTTGTCAGCTATTATATATGAGCAGCTACTACACCTCAAAAAAGCCCCCCATGGCAGCATAGTGGACGGCTGTGAGCCGCTTCCTGTCAGAGGCGTTGGGGTCTCCGCCCATCCTGATTATAGCTCTAACAAGCGGCAGGGACCCTGCTTTGCCTGCCTCCATCAACGCTGTGACTCCAGTTTTCTGAGCAGAGGGGAAGAGAGGAGAGGAAAGGCTTCAGCTCCAACAGATTGTCTTCAAAACGCAGGTCTCACAGTCCCTGTTGTTTACCTGGTGTGCCGCATTGGGGTCTGCCCCGGCATTCAGCATAATGAGGCACAGGGGGGTGCACTCCTGGGCCTTTTCACACATCAGCTGAAAGACATGCATCCCCTGCACTGACACGCTGTTGGCATCGGCTCCGCACTTAAGCAACACCTGCAGGCAGCGGCAGTGGCGTTTGGTGGGGTAGATGCAGTAGAACAGCACATCTGAGTCACAGCGTGGGTGCAAAAGTTTAGGAAAAGCTCATGAGACAGAAGAAGCAAGTAAGCGTCAACAATAAAGCTGTACATCAGTGTAATCAGACTACTTTGATAGCTAAGCACTTAAGACCTAAATGCTGTTTCAAATATTAATGTGGACCCTCCGTCTAATCCAGTGTTTGCAGTCCTTCGCAGCTATCAGCGAGCTAACTCTGCCAAGTCAAATCAAGCCATCTTCATTTCTACTGCAAAATTAAAAGCGAGGAAACTTTCGGGAAACTTTGCTCTGACAGAGAGCTTCCACGCTTCCAGCACCGAGCACAGCTGCTAACTGCTGGTGGATCAAACTGCTGTAAAAGGAGGGAGGGCAGGATGCTGTGTTTTACTTTCCCCACTCTGATTATTCCCACATTACTCCATATTCCTGACACGACGGATAACACAAACAGGTGTGTGTGACTACTGAAGCTCAGCCTGCTGTGAGCACTGAGGCCAGGCTGAACAAAACCCCAGGGAGAGCTGGGTCGTATCAAGTTGCTCAGCGTGTTTCACAGGAGACGATCATTAGGACTTGATCTGTAATTAGACGTGTCCATGTGGCATGACACACAAACAAAACCTCATATGGCTCTTCACACATGTGTACATACATCATACAGTATGTAAATTATGCACACGTCAGGAAGCATTCAATCACTCAGCCTTGATCTACCTCTCAAAGGAGAGCCAGTTAGAGTAATCGCTACCACAGACACACTGTAATGGGGTCATTATCACGATTACTTCAACGAGCTCCTTCAGAAGACCTTTGTGCGCTCTGATTGGAGTTGTCTGGGATACCACCTCCTCATCAATATCTAAAGAGACAAACTCTGCATGTTCATGAGCGGAAAGACGCCGCAAGCGATCCAGCTGACCTAACTTGAGATGGAAACGCCCCCATTTGGGAAACTGAGACTCAAATGAGAATACATACATTTAAAGCAAACCATCTGATACACTTGGCACACAATGAATGAGCTTCATTTGTGCAGGAACTTTTAAACAAATATGACATATCGCAAACAAAAAAGCTCTGAAATTCAACTCTCACGTGTTCCTGTGATAATATCAGCCTTGATCATTCTGCAGCTGTTAAATGCTACAAAATATTTTTGTTTCAAAACTTTATTTAATCAGAAAGCAAAAAGCTGCAGCTTTAGAGTCTCTTTGTTTAAAACGATCGTGGGATAAACCTGCATCCGCACAGGAAGCGATTAGCTTCCCAAACCTTACTTTGTAGGTAACAGTCGGCTGTTAACGGACAGACTCCCATCACCTAAGTAACTTCTAATGTATTTACTTCCCTGTTAGCTGTCAGCCACCAGCATCCTGTGCTCTCAGTGCCAGCTGAAGTTGAGAAAGACTCAGACTTCTTTCTCATTGCCATAGTTTTTTCACCCATAGTCACTTTACGTCGCCAGATGTGACTGAATTTCTCTCGAGTTGCCAAGTCGTTGAAAATCACCCACTGTGTGGTTAAAGCTAAGGGAGACAAAGATAGGCATCAATGTCCCTCTAAAAGTGAGCATCGCCATTGGGCTGAGCCCTTGAAATGCCTCTGGGTTCTTATTGTGAAAACTTATTTGAATTGTGTGACAGCTGCAATTCTGAACTAGACATCTGAAGAAAACCCTGCTGTTTACCACCATATACACACTACATGAACAAAAGTGGGCCGCCTACACCTGTACCATCGGCCATAGAAACTCATGCCACGAAGCTTTAGTGTGTTTGAAATCCCGTAACTGTTCTGTCAGTGCAGTGTTGCTAAACCTACACAGAGATTATAAATAGTAATGCCTTTAGTTTTGAACTCACTTTTGCCCTCTACATCCAGGAGCCTCAGGTTGGCTTCGCTGTGGGCCAAAAGAGACACAATGGGATGGTTGCCCAGCTCAGCAGCTAACATAATCGGAGCGCGGCCCCTTTTGTCCTGCACGTTAGGATCTGCTCCCTTGGAGAGGAGGAAGGTGACGAGCTCTGCGAGGAGAAAAAGAGAAAGCAGAAACAATCCGGAGACAGATCATATTTGGGCTTGTGGTAAATTCTCAGACCAACTGGGCTTGATGCAGATTATGTTTAAAAGTAACTGGAAATACATGTTTATACCCCATGTCCTCTTTCCCCAGTATTTGTATTTGTATTTGTATTTATTTATTTATTGTCATTGTCAAGAACAATGAAATTGCGTTTGGGGCTTCCATACAACCCAAAAAAAGAAGAAAATAATAAATACCCCTTAAAACCCAAGTGTACATATTTAACCCAGTGTGACTCCAATGCAATAAGACAATCCTTAGCAATAATGTTCGTAGAAATTCAGACAAAGACCTGAGAAACATGACAAAATACAACAATGCAACCCATTCAATATTATTGTACTGTGAGATATGATATCAGATTGATATCTGTTGAGGGTGCCGCTCAAACCACACTTTGTTTTCCTCTGCCATATCAAATGGCTGAAAATTGCAAATCTTTTTTACTGCAGTGTTACTGCAGGCAGTGATTAAGATGTTTAGCAAACTTAATAACATCCATTTTCCATTGCGCTGCCGTTTTCGAGAACTCTACATGCTGCCACAAATCTCTGTGGACATATTTTCTTTGGCAAGTAATGCGGCATGCAAACAAAGACACAAAGACTAAATTCACTCGCTGGGCCCACGTCCTCATTTTAGGTTTGACAGCGTTTTAGTAGGTAAAAGTGATGCTTTGACATGAATTGAGCTGCAGTTTGGGGAAGGCCTCGAAGGGGACGGCTCCCGGGCCTGGCAGATCCCCGTGGACTAAATAGAAATGAAGAAGTTAAAGAATTGAGAACAAGGAGGGAGGGACGGTGGGGCACGTAAACGACAATGAACAGTTTGCAGAACTGGCGGAACCTATACAGATGACAACCGGAAGGAGCGTGTTTGGAGGCGTGGTCCCGCTCCTGAAATTCCGATACATTATCTCCAATGAAATAACCTGTACTGTAAATACCCACAGTATTTGAGCTGAACAAACATAGCACTCGTCCAACCAAATGTGTCTGATTGTTGCAAAGGAATGAGTCTGCCACAGCCAACCCACAGGCATACATTACCTAGGTTGTTGGCTGAAACTGCCACGTGGAGCACCCCCACGCCGTCCTTCGGCTCTGTGAGACTGATGAGGTCTTCCGCCCCGAGCTGCACCATCTTCTCTATCTGTGCCGTATCCCCTTCATGGACCAGCTGAAGCAGGCGGTAGATCTGCAGGGTCTGCAGGCGGCCCTCTGCCACTCTGCTGCTCATTGTGGACTCACTGAATGCTGGTATGAAATAGGAGCTTTCTAACATGCACGCAAATATTTGGTTCTAACATGTTTTAATTGAATTACAATTTTTAGGTGCTTTCTTTTCCTCTGAAAAACTGCAGTTTAAATAAGCTAGTTGTTCATGTTACCCATGTGAATGGCGACTTTCATACAAAGTGGCCCAGTGCTTTTTCTGGTCTCTTTAAGACAAACATCACCACAGTACATGAAAAATAAAGTCACGAGTATTGTTAAAAATCTGTCAGTACAGACGCATAAACCCTCAAGCTCATCACGCACCTGCACGCAGACACGCACGGGTTACACGGGCTCCCCTTGTTTGACAGACACTTGCTGCTGTGGTCCACAAACCCAGGCTTGGTCAGCGAGAGGGTCCCGTCTGTACCTGCTTTTCCTCCCAGGCTTTTCACTTTTCTGTGCGGGCCGTTAGAAGGAAACAAAGTCGGCTCCATGGCAACGGAACGCGCGAAAATCCCGGGCAGGACCTCGTGCCCTCGGCAGCGTCTGATGCTGCTTTCAGGGTCTCTCGATAAGCTCGGCAATACTGAAATTGTCGTAAATGAAAGCGTCACCACTTTGCTTCCATTTCCCCAAATGGATTATTTTATTTTTTCAAAATTGTCAAAAGTTAATGACAAAGTTAAAATCGTTTGCTTGAAATTCTTGCAAACTGACTAAAAATAACAGATCATGTACATGAGTATTCACAGCCTTTGCCATGACACTCAAGGTTGGCATCATGTTCATCCTGTCTCCACTGATCATCTGTCAGATGTTTTCTGTTGGAAAAGCACACACCTGTATAAATCAGGTCACAAAGTTGACAGTGCATGTCAGAGCACTAACCAAGCCATGAAGTCCAAGGAATTGGACAATCCCAAACCTCCGAGACAAGATTGTATGGAGGCACTGATCTGGGGAAGGTTACAGAAAAAGGTCTGCAGTTTTGAAGGTCTGACTGAGCTCAGTGTCCTCCAACATCTGTAAATAGAAGACGTTTGGAACCAGCAGGACTAGAGCTGGCTATCAAGCCAATCTGAGCAATCAGGGTAGAAGGGCCTTAGTCAGAGGTTTTAGAGAACCTGACAGAACTCCAGCGTTGCTCCGTGGAGAGAGGAGAACCTTCCAGAAGGACAACCATTTCTGCACCACCAGAAGTTTCTCCACCAATCAGGCCTGTGTGGCTAGATGAAAGCCACTCCTCAGTAAGAGGCGAATGATTGCACGTCTGAAGTTCTCTGATCTGATGAAACGAAAATTGACCTCTTTGGCCTGACTCATGTCCTCCATCATGTCTGGAGGAAACCGGCCACCACCATCCTCACAGTGAAGCACGGTGGTGGCAGCATCATGCTGTGGGGATGTTTTTCAGCAGCGGGAAGACTAGTCAGGATCAAGGGGAAAGGAATCAAAAATGAATACAGCAATGTGCAGAGAGTCCTTGATGATAAGCTGCTCCAGAGCTCTCTGGACCTTATACTTGGGCGAAGGTTTATCTTCAAACAGGACAATGACCCCAAGTGCACATCCCAGATAACAAAGGAGTGGCTTCACTCTGTGAATGTCCAGCCAGAGGCCAGACTTGGACCTGATTGAACAGAGAGCCAAAAATGACTACGCAGCCTGGTGGGGCTTGAGTGGTTCTCCAAAGAAGGATGAGAGAAACTGCTCAAAAACAAGAGTGCTAGCTTGTAGCATCATATTCAAAGACTTTAGGCTGTGATTGCTGCTAAAGGTGCTTCAACACGATGTCGAGCAAAGTCTGTGAGTAATTATGGGCATGTAATATGTAATTATATATTTTATATACTTCCAGCAAAAATGTTTTTCACTTGTGTAGAATTTCATTTTGGAATGAGGCTATAACATAACACAAATAAGAGCACATATCTTTTCTTTGATAAGTAATGAGCATCTTGACTGTTAAGCTTTTCCTAACAGCTGCTGGAGTAAATATCCTGAACACTAGGGGTCACTGCAGTGCAGCATATGAAAGAAAAACAGTTTAACAGACTCCTTGTCTTGTCTTAAGCTAAAATTAGCCTGTTGAAGTCGAGGGAGGAGATGATAGAGGTTTGAAGTAGGAGCCAGAAACAAAAGTCAGCCCAGCTGTGTGTATTTGTGAAGGCCAAAGAAGTGCCAGATCAAATAAGTGAAGTCCAAAGCAGGCGGGGCAGTGTGTAAAACCTGATGCATACCAGCTCATTTAATAAAAGAAACCAAATCCAGATGAGAGCGATACTGTTGACGTGAGCCGTATAACACTGGGTATCTGTATTTGTAGCACACGTGGCAAAACATACAAAACGTATACAGTACCATGCAAGGTGAAGTGGCAGTTCTTAAAGATCATAAAAATATGTACAGTCTGTTAAGGTTACACAATGCTTAGACACATACACTTATATTTCCACACTAGAGTTGATGACAAACATGTCCTCCTTGCAAAGGAAAACGTGTATGATACGAAAAAAGAGAAAATACACTCTTAAGCCATAATGTACAAAATGCATTATGAATCTGCAAACAAGTGTGCAAGCCATTTAAAAATATGTACAACACCTTTCAAAATACACAGTTGAAAAACAGACAACCAAAGGCAGGATGTGTGTGTTCAATCAAAGAAATAGGCTTTGTATACTTGATATAAGGATAAGTGTAGCTTCTGTATTTGTTATTGTTTGCTTTGCATAAAAACTCCAGCGTAAGATCGACTGATAGTAACAGCGACATAACTTTCACCATCTGAACTCTCACAAACGTCCTTTAGAAGAACTGTTCTTGCCCTTGGCAGTCCTCCACGTCCTCTTGTGTTTCTGGGCACAGCTAATGTCCTACAATGCTCTTATTGTTTTGTATGATTTATAAAATCCTGTGGTTTCTCCACCAAACTATCAGTGACTTCATTTGCGCATTTCCTCCTAAAGAATAGTGATAGTGGTTTGGACTTCATCACTCTGCATTTTTTCCAATACAATTGGCACTCTGCGTTGTATTTCTGGGAATTTACTTGTGGTAAGAATGAAACTCCAAGGAATAATTCAGGAAGTGTGTGTAATAACCTTTGATCGTTTGGTATGCTGTGGGTGGATAAGGGACAAAAAGCCCTCACATTAATCATCTTTTTATAAGATAACCTTTCTTTAAACGGCACCGGTGGTGCTCCCTTCCAGCTCCATGTTTTCATTCTTGAACTCTGCTTAGCTTTGTAGCTTTGAAGGATCCCTGGTTAAAAATAACCCTTTTTTTATCTTACACTGGTCCTTGGCGTAGCCCCGTAGTTCATCCTCTGTCTGAAAGAAGCAATTTCAGCTCCCCCGCCCCACTTTGAGCCAACTTTCTTCCTATTGGCTACACAACTAAGGTGCCCATATAAGGGATATCCATTCTCAGTGACATAATACAGAGCTAAAAGTAGAAAAAAAACTACCTGAACCAGTTCCAAAAATGTTGGAATGGCATGTAAAATGAAAATAACAACAGAATGCAATGATTTTGAAATGTTATGGATCCATATTTTTACAAGTTTAAGCTGAAATTATTTTGAGAAAAAAACATTAGCTCTTGACTTGGTTTGCATCAGCAAATCTCAAAAAAGTTTGGAAAAGTTAACGTTACTAAAAAGAAACAGCTGGAGGAACATTTTGCATCTAATTGTAAGGTCCATTGTCTGTGACTACAGTCCGCCGTGACATCCACAAAGGCAGGATAAAGCTCTATACACGAACATGATCCAGAAACTTCTCTGGGCCAAAGCTCATTTAAAATAGACTGAGGCAAAGTGGAAAACTGTGGTTGGAAGAACTGAAATTTGAAATTCTTTTTGGAAAACACGGACGCCGTGTCCTCTAAAGAAAAGGGAAGAGGCACCATTCGGCTTGTCAGCAGCTCTCAAGTCCTGCCTCTCTGATGGTGTGGAGGCGCATCAGTACCTATGAAATACATACAGGTGGGAGATCAGAACGAGTTCCCACCCAGACATCTTTTCAGGGAAGGCCTTAGACAATGCTAAGCTGCATAATGCATCTATTACAGTGCAACAGAGAAGAGCCAGGACTGTTGAGCAGCTTGGATCCTCTAACAGACACCAACGGGACAACAACCCTCTCCCAAAAGTCCAGCATCTGGTCTCCTTAACTCCCAGCTTTTTAAAGATGAGGGATATAGTGATAAGAGTCACAAACATGTTTTGTGTATTCGATTGTGAATAAAAAGGTGGATTTATGACATTTGTGACACAAATCATTGTGTTCTGTTTTTATTTCCATTTTACACGATGTGCCAATTTTTTTTAATTTAATTTTGGGGGAGGGATTGGTTGTAGATATATATGAAAATATTAGTGAAAACATGTGACATTATTAGATAACCGTGCAGTGGCTTCTTCAGGATACAAAAACACACCAATGGCTCTTGCCTAAAATAGTTTTCCTTAAAGCTGTGAAACACAGAACAAACGACTGTGGTTACAAAGGACTTCTGAAATCCTTCCTGGCACTGAAGGTCAAACATAAGCTTTTGTCTTGCTGAATAGATCCAGTCCAATAATCTGCATTTCTCAGTGGCACTGTCTCTTGGACAAATCAGAAGCTCTCACGCTCAGGATTTTTACACATCCAATCAGATGGTTTCGTAGAGCAGCATCCCACTGAAGATGGTCAGAGGTTCGGAGGAGTAGGCCAGCTTCCCAGTTACAAGGTCGATACAGACCGTGTCCCCTTCCTCCATGGGTAGGATGATGTTAAAGACAGCTAACGCTCCAGGGATGTGCTTTGCCTCAGCCATGGGCTTCTCCAGGCCTTCAGGCTGATATCCGGCCGAGTCTGCTCGGGCCACACCAGTGTTGGACTTGGACAGCACTGCCTCGATCTTTATGTTTTTGTGGCCTGTCAGGATGCCACTGAAGAAGTACTTCCCACGCACAGGAGCTGTGAAATAACCTGAGGGACAGGACGAGGTCATAATGACTGACTGCAGACACCAAGTTGAAATAAAGAAAACCTAAAACTATTGAAACGTCCGTTGTAGTGAAACTCACCTGTTTTGGGATTGTAGGCGTTATTTTCATTGACAAAGACTTCATTGAACACTATGGTTCCCGTGTTCCTCATCGGGCGGGTCATGGCGGCAGAGAAGGAAAGGCGTGGCACGTGGGCATCGGAGCCTGGAGGACCTGATGATAGAGCAGAAACAAAGAGCAGGTGTTACCGTGGATTCGAGATCAAAGAGTTAGTCGCACTTTGATCTGCTGTTTGATAAGAACACCACATACCCTGTTCCCCTCTGAGACCTGGAAAGTAAGATGAAAGACAACAACAGCGAGTTAGACCCAGCGATACCATTCCTCATGTTTATATTGTACATATGCAACATGTTAATGAAGAGACATCAAAGATGCACCAAATACGTCTGTTAATACACGTTTATTTATATAAAAAGTAAATTCAAACTAGTAAGAAGCAGAAGTCAATTTATGGTATTCGTCATTACTCTGACCTAAATTTACTCTTCTGTACTGAAGTTTGTGTCCCAGTGGGAGACGGCTCACACATGTGCCTTGTCCCATGGCTGGGTCGCATTAGAAATTCATAGTTCTATAGTTTATGTTTTTTTGAGTGAAAATTTAGAGCAAATCACATTCTACTGCATTTTAGTTGGTGTGATGATTTAAGATTTCAATGGTGATAACGTTATTGTCCCCAATGGGAAATCGATTTGCAGTATGTCCATAGAGAGATATAAACAAACAAACAAACAAACAAACACACACAAAAATAAAAAATAAGCCCAGAGAAAACTACCTAAATTTGATCATCTAGTTGAGAATAATGCCAATTATCAGCCAAATAAAAATGATTTGCTGCTGCGGTGTTAACAGATTGTTCAAGAAGCCTCTGTTTGGTGAAAGGTTTTACCAGGAGTCACATCCTAACGGTACAAATGCACATTCCTAAATAACATAGCTAACTTTAGCTAGCTTGATTAAGCTTAACTTCCATCTTTTTGGCCTAAGATGATCACTACTCTGGTTCCAACACTGGGCCTACAGTATTTACCTGGGGGTCCCATTGGTCCCTGTTCGCCATCTCTGCCCTGAGGTCCTATCCTCCCTTCGGGTCCCATCGGACCCCGGGGCCCTTGCTCTCCTCGGAGCCCAGGTGGACCAGGTGGACCTGAAGGAGTGCAATGTTTGGTGAGACAGCCAGGAAACACTCCAGTACCAGTAACACTATCCTTAAAGAGAACTCGTGGGACTTAGCTTTTAGGCAGAGAGCACCATTTAAATCATTTTATGACAACTGCCTGGAATCTTTCTTTCATCTATTTTTCCCTCAGTCCAAACGTACCTCCCTTCAGTTGGGAGCAACTATCTCTCGACCAGCATTCAAATCCCACGCCATCTGCCCTCTGTGACTCACCCTTAAAGTCCCGTGTTTTGAATCTGTGGAAGTCTCTGACCAAGTCGACCACTGAAGAGTTCAGCCTGTGTATGTTGGAGTGGATGTGAGGCAGCTGGACGTTCTGGATATTTTCAATAGCATTTCCTTGAGAAGTAACTGTGACATTGAGTCCATTAACAGAGGTCCACAGCCCAGACACGTGTCGGTCCAAGCCCTCCTTGATGCCCTCCAGCTTTCCAGAAACCGAGTCGAAGCGCCCAGACACTTTTTCGAGGTTGGAGAGCCTTCGATCTAGGCCGTCACTGGACCTCCGGCACTCCCCGATCTCAGTCACATGGTTGCTCCTGATTATTTGGATCTCTCTGCCCAGATCGCTGAATCGAGTGTCTGAGTCAGCGACGTGGTCTGCCACGACCGTTTGCAGGTTATTCACCTTGAAAAGAGTGTTGAAAGTTCTACTATGAAAAGACAATTTATTCTCCTACGGTCAGCACATCATCTGTCAGAAAACCCAAATATCTGTAATATCCTATTTTCATAACTGTATAAATATTCTATGAAAACTGTTCCAAAGGTAACCACGATGCATTTGGAAATTTTTATGAATTTCTCTTGTTTTTTATTGAACTTCTGTTTTCTTTTGTGTGCTTTTGCATCATTTTCTGTTTGCTGGTGTTTTCTTGACTTGCAGTGCATTTGAACTGAACAACTGCGCAGCCCGCCCAACACTGCTCTTTCTGTTTTTCCAGGCAGTTTCCGCTGCTATGCCTGCTGATCCAAGCTACCAACAGTCACACTGATATAGCCTCCTTGTTTTGGTTCATTGCTTACTTTATAGCCACTCCACAATGCAACGCAGAAAAAGCCTTTAGTGGCTTTAAAAGGTTCACATGTCAAACAGATGTGTGCATAACTAGGCTATTATCTGCATCACATATTCTTACCTCAACGATGATATTGTCCTTAATGTGGGTCAGATCTGTTATCGTGTGCCCGTGTGTCTGCACAGTCCTTCCCAGGCCCTTCAGAGTGTCATTAATGGAGCTAAAAGTATCCATGACCTCAGCCAGCTCTCCTTGGATAGACTTCAGATCCCCTCCTAATTTTCCACTATGTACAGTGTGACCTTCCAGACGTTTCTTTAGATCATTTATGTTGGTTTTACACTGCACCGTGCACTCCTCCACGTCCTCTCTGAGTCGTCCCACCTCCTCCTGGAGGTTGGAGCAAACCTGAGAGCAGACAGATTCTCCCGAGTCGACTTTTCTCCGCAGATCCGTCAGTGCCGTCTGGCATCTGTTGAGGCTGATCGTGGTGGAGTTTTTAAATGTGAGCAGGTCCTTTTCTACAGTGCTGCATATCAAACACTCCTTAAAATCGCGGCCCAAAGTTTCCACTTCAGTGAAGATCCTGTTGAAGTTCTCGCCATCCTTCCCGGTCACAGCTGTTATCTTTTTCACATCAGTTGTTAAGTTAATCACTCTCTCAAGCAGCGAGTCTCCTGACACCGACAGGTTGTTCAGCTTGGTGTTAAACTTTTGGATCTCATCCTGGTTGGCCACAACCCTCCACTCTAAAGTTTTCACAGTTTCATCACTTGTTCGGTCTCTTGCGTTCGGCCCGCAGGTGTCTCTGCACATGTCTGTGGTCGATGTTAGCCGTCTGTCGAGGAAGGTCGTGATGTTCTCCAGCTTGCTTAAACGTCGACTGTGGTCCTTGACCGTGTCTGCAAGAACAGCCACATCCAGCTCTACTTTACCGATCTTGTAGCTGTGGTCATCGAGCTGAACGAGGACCGAGTTTCGCAGCTGAGTGACGTCTCTCTGCACAGTTTCTTTCATGTTGTTCCCGGTGTTAGTACACCTCTGCTCCGTCTTCCTCATTGTGGTATTCATCCTCTTTTCCAGTTCTCTTAGCCTGCCGTTCAACCGGTCCTCTGTCACTCTTCCCTTTCCTCCACCCGTCCCGAGCTCCTTATCCAGCCGCCCTTTAATAGCGTCACACTTGTTTGCAGTGGAGGTGAGTCGGACTTCGACATCAGACAGCCTCCTTCCCAGCTCGGTGACTGTGTTGCAGCAGGCCTGTGAGCGCTCGGTCTCGCTGCGAGAGATTTCCAAGCTTTGCCTCAAGTGCTGGTCTATGGAGCTGATCCTCTTTTCCAGGGCTGCGATCCGGTCCCTGTCCTGCTGCTGCTGGCGCCTCATGTCCTCCACGCCGACCTGGTGATAACGAGACATACGAGACATAACCGTCATGATGTCAGGCTCATATTTTTTCAGCGTCCTTGAAACTTTGATTTTTTTGTGATTTCTAAGGGTTTCAAAGGTACATTTTCCTGAACTGTAGGTTTGCTTTGTTGTTCTGCTTCTCAGCAGGAGTGATTGTATCTCTATACTAATACCATCTGTATTACTTCACTCTATAGGAGAAAAGCACTGAGCCATCTACACACCAACAGGAAAGCTGCGTAGCCCTGGAGAGTCACCCCACGAAGCCCCTGGTACAAAGTGTTTGTGCTGATGTTTTATTATTTTTATCGTTTTATGGATCACTGTTTACTTAACACAGGCCAGGAAATCAAGTATGGGATGGTGGAGGTGGGGTTTCCACGACCAAACCCCTCTTTCATCTTCTTATCAAAGGTTACAGCGCTCCGTTAAAAGGAAGGACGTTCTGATTCAATATTGTTTCCCTGTAAATATCACTCGTTGTGTAATATTGCAAAGAATTTTTACATATATTATGTATACAGTGCAATCTGAGGCTATAGTAAAGATAAATATTTTTGTCTTGAGCAACCATGTTTGTTTACTTCATCCAATCCCAGACTGGATCCTGTAACTAGCTTTTTTCTTAAATGATGTCATCTGCTAACAAACTCACCATCAGCAGATTTGCACATCCAGCTAAGCTGCAGGTGGATGTGTAATCATATCCTACTGCAGGGGTAGGCAACTCCAGGCCTCGAGGGCCGATGTCCTGGAGGTTTTAGATGTGTCCATGACCCATCACAGCTGATTTAAAGGGCTAAATGACTCCTCAGCATTTCTTGAAGTTCTCCAGAGGTCTGGTAATGAACTAATCATTTGATTCAGGTGTGTTAACCCAGGGTGAGATCCAAAGCCTGCAGGACACCGGCACTTGAGGCCTGGAGTTGCCCACCCCTGTCCTACTGACTGAGATCACAGCTGGCAAAAACACAGACAGTAGAAAGTGAGGCTAAGCTAATGCGTTAGTGCCTTAAACCTGCATTCTATCTGAAGACCAACAGGTGGCGACAGCTGTGGCTATAAAAAGACTGACGTAGGCCTGTGGGTCAATGACTTTGTGCCTCTGTAAACACTTTCCTGCTTGGTTTATGGGCTCATTTACTCTTTTCGTGTCATACTGAATAAAAAAGTATATTTACAAACCTTCGTCATTCCACCTATTTTTCTATTGTGCGAAAGGCTTTATAGCCTTGTTTTGAAACAGGTGCTATATAAATCAAGTATCAGTCAGCACGGGGTGGTTGGGCTGACAGCTAGCCAAAAGTGTCCGAAGCTTCCACACAGGAAGTGACTAACAGTGACATGGAGACCATGGGCAAAAAACCTGCTGATGATGTAAAGCGCTCAGGCTAAACTTTTCTCATTTTTGAGGTAAATACATTCGCTGAGTGCCAATAAGAGCAGAGTGTACATACGGCGACAGACGCAAGACGATATAACGTCCTCTAGTTTACGCAACAGGTGTAGGTGTCATTGTAGAAGCTGCCCAGTGTACTAAGACAATCGCCCTGCTACGACGCTTTGTATGCAGCATTTTAGGTCATATGTGCTCAGAGTGAAGATCTGACAATGCAGGAGCACCTGGGACAAACAAAGGAGTGGCTTTGTGCTATGGTGGGCGCAAGTGTGGGGCCCTTTATGTGTCGACGCCCACAGGGAGCCATGACAGCACACGAGGCAAATGAAAACTCACTTTATCTGATTTATGTTGAATCCCAACAAAAAAACGTAATGCAGCTGGTAAACTGTTTCCTTATTGTCGCTGCACTTTTCTCATCTTTTTCTTCAGTAATCCTTTTTTACTGTTTGTTTGTGCAGCGGTTTATGCTGCAGCATGGGGCCATTATCTTTTACTGCTTTGGGCAGAAGAAATCGCTTCCCACAGGGGCAAAGGCATGAACATCGAACTGCTAGTAAACGAACCACAAGTACGCCTTCATGTCTTATTGGTGGTGGGGAAATAATGGTGATTGTTGCCATATTGATATAATTATGACATAATGAATGAGGACATATTGGACTTTACCTGACAGGAAGAGCAGGACAGAGACACCCTCCTCTCCAGCTCTGTCAGTATCTCTTCCTTTAGGATGTTCAGCTGGTCACCTCCACCTCCTCCTCGGTCTGCTCCATCCAGTTCATTACCTCCTCCATTCACCAGGTGGTTGTTGATCGTGAGCAGCGTCTGATCATGTGCCTAAACGACCACAACAGTCACAGAAATGAGCATCATCCATGCTTGCGTGCACAAACAGCAGACTTCTGGACAGCCGCAGTTACCTGTGTTCTGTTATAGAGATGATCCAGCTTTGTCTGGATGCTGTTGATGGTTTCCTTCATGTGTGGTTGAGCTGAATCTGCAGGGACAATGGCCCCAGTCAGCCCGTGCCTACGAGATAGAAACAGTTTTGATTCCCTCGCGTGTGAGAAGTTTTCATCCACTCCAAAGCTGAGGTATATCTCCAGTGCAATAAACAGGAATTGAAAGTGTGCCGTCCATGCGTGACCCTAACAACACTTTAGTTTCTTTATTTCCACTAAACAGCGTTTCACTAACACTCAACTCAGTCCATGAAATAAAGCGTGCACGTGTGTTAAAAACAACAGTGACGTACAGCCTCTGGTTTATGCCATTGATGGTGGTCTGCATGTTGCTGAGGTCTTTGGTCAGGCCATGAATGGTGTTCTCCAGCTGTCTGATCTTCTCTGTGTCTCCTGGACAAAAGGAAAGGAAGGTGTGAAATGTGCTGCTTAATGCTGTAAATCTATTTGCTAAATGTCTCGACATGTTTTTCAGTCAGCTACTTATACTGACTGTTTTCATGTTTCCAGATTTGGACCATTTTGCAGAAACACACAGCTCACTGAGGTTCAGTACGTGTGACGCACATAATACGGCAGCCTGAGCTTCTTTTTTTAATGTTATGACCATTTGAAGCAGTCGTCCTTTACTTTATCAGAGGCCACACGTCTTCTTTCATTCTTGAGGTATCAAAACTCAGAAGATAAAGAATATTTTATGATTTGTTTGTAATTTCACCTTCTCCTCCCCGCTGCCCACCACCTGTGTCCGCGACACCAGTCTCAGGTGTCCCCTGTGGTCCACTGTGGCAGTCCTCCCCGGAGTAACCATGGCAACACCTCCACTCCATTTCTGTCACCATCTTGTAAGCTACTTTATATCTCGGTCTCCTGTACGTCCGATAGCTGAGGATGAAAAAGGAGTTTGTGAAACGACATCCAGATTGGTGTTTTCACTCGTCCGACCCCGTGACCCTTTCATCTCGATTGTTTTTAGTTTGTGTTGGTCGTCTTTATAGTGTCCCATATGGAAGAGAAATAGAATAAACTTATAAAAGACTTGCATCAGATGTGGCCTACTTCATATAGTGACTCATATAAGGCTGATATGATTTAGTCATGAACGTGGCCACTTTCTCAGTACTTTCATATATTCTTTTAGGAAGTATCCAAAACATACAAGTTTCATTTTTATAATTTTTAAGGATCTTATATCTGTTTTCACTCTCTTTTCATACAAGTTTCACACAAGACAGATACAAACTTTATAAGATTTATATTTATCTTTTCCATATGGGGTGGCTCAAAAATTGTTTCATTTTCTATGGCCAGATTTAGCTTTATATTACTCTTTTTTTGGTATCATTGTATGGAGTGTAGAAAAGTCAGGATAGATTTTAGAAAAAAATCTATAGGCATACATGTATTAGCCTGTCAGCATGCTATCATCTGTGTTTGGTTTCAAGGTGCAGCCATGCCTGAGTACAGCCTCACAGATCACTAATACAGCACCAAACGTTTCTGCCTTCAAAAACTGCAGCCAACTTGTTCCCGGTGATGACACTGCAAGATTTAATATTTGCAATGTAACCAAGTCAAAGACCTGCAGCGGCCCCTAAACCCTGCATGAGACATCATCATTGTGCTGTACACTGATATTCATGTGCAAAGGTCATTATATGTGAGGAAAATCACAGCAAATCATCTACTGATGATGAATGAGATTACAGGGACTTTAAATTCCCATTTTCCAAAGGAACTGCACTGAGCCAGTACAAAATCTCGTTCTTAGAGCATTCCTTTGCAAAAAAAGAAAAGCATGTTTTATTTGGAAAGCTTTGCTGGAGTCGTATCATTAATGTGCCACTCAGCTCTGCTTCTGAAGAGGTCTTATTTGCAGTCCTAACGCAATAAATAGACCAGAAATTGGCCAAAGCACTCCATAAAGATTTACCATCACAGGCATGTTAACAAGCCGCGGCTGCAAAAGTTTTTTTCCTTTCGTGACTTTACTGTAGGTAACACAGAAAAAAGATTTCGTCTTCCAGCTCCCTTTTCTGTGAGCGTGAGAAAAAAGGTCCTCGTAGAAGAAAAACAAAACAGGGCTCGAAGAAATGGGAGCAAGAGCTGGGCAGAGTTAGCAAGTGAAAGTGAGAGAATCATAAAAGGAAGAAACAGAGAGCAAGAGAAGATTGTTTTTGCAGGGTAGGAGACGAGACTGCGGTGCCTGGAACTCCTGTTGGCTTCATTCTTAGCATAGCCCAGGTTTAGACTGAGGCCCCTGGCAGGCATCGGGATCAAGCGGCAAGGCCAGGGTTAGACAACACAGTGAAAACTTCAAAGGAGGGAAAACATCAGCAATGCTCGATTAATGTTTTCTCCAAGTATTACATCCACGACTGGAAAACCCATTTAGCGAGTCCTATCTCTAGTAAATGTGCTCCGTTACTTGTAATAGTAGATATTCACCCGTCTGCACCAAAGAGACTTTATCACTGAGATTACCCAGAGACCAGTACGGAGCTGCAATCATGTGGAAGCCCAGCTTCAACCAGGCGCCCTCCTGACCTCGTGGTTGAAGCCCGGGAGACAAAAGATTGAGAGAGCTGAGTGAAGTCTACAGACAGGAAATAGAACAAAATGATGGATACAGGGTGCAGGACTCCTGCGGCTTTGAAGACGGCAAGGCTAAACTCGGGGTAGAATCCGGAAACACGGAGACGAGGCATAGATACTCACGCTACTCGAGGACACTGTCCCCAGGCACAGCGCTGGTAGTCCGGCTTGATGTACGTCTCCACGCCATCCTCCATCACGCAGCTAACCGTGCGCGTCACCACATAAGCGCACCAGTTCCTATTGAAGCAGGGAAAAGGAAATGGCAGATGAATGAGTGTGTGATGGCTATCGGTTAGCTCAGAGTTTCGAGTCAGGCGTTAACACAAACATAGCACCTCGCCCTCACTCCAGTTCTGCTCTACGTTCCCTGGCACAGAAAACAGGGAAGGAATGACAATCAAAACTCTGGTCACACGTTGAATGTGAGTCTCCACTGTTTGGAGTTTTTGTAGATTAATATCTCAGACCTTAGACTTGCAGTTATTGTTCTGTGCTGCACTCCAGGAAAATTGGTGCAAAAGTCAGATCATGTATGATAAGTACATGAATTTAACAATGACTGCAACACACCAAGTTCACTGCAGTATTTATACTGCATCTCTTTGCAGTAAACACAGAGTTACATTTATTCACAAATGCCCAGCATAACATTTATAAAAGCCTGTCAGATGCATGATCTCTTTCCACAAATCTGAGAAGTCGTGAACCAGGGAAAGTAACTGCAAAAGTAAATTAGATTTTCTCTGCAAACAGTTTTCAGTTCATTACATCAGTTTTAAAAAATGAAGCAATACCTTCATAAACCAATGAAGGTAGATACACTGTAAATGTGCTTTAAGTATGAAAGCGCCTGTTTGCGTTTTTCCTTACAGATAACAATATAAAAATAAAAGAAATATTCATTTCAGATCTGGCCCACATACCTCAAAGAATGACGGCCCTTTGGTGGCCCAGATTTGGTTTGCCAAAGGTGGCCCACGCATGGGCCAGCAGCAGACACGCTGCTGGCCCTGTGATGGCCCAGAACAGATGTCAGCCTAATGTGTACCTTAATCGACCCATGTAATAACTACATGTGCCGGAACATAATAGTGCAAAAGTAACATGACGAAACTCTGCTCAGACAGTGAATGGACTGATTCTTATATAACACTTCTCTACTCTCACAGATTACTCAAAGTGCTCCATACAGCATTCACACACTCGCTCTAAGCTAAGTGTTTCCTAACTACATTCATGCACATTCACACTCTTGACATCCTGGAGGAGTCAGGGATCGAACCACTAACCTTCCGATCAGTAGGTGACCTGCTCTACCTGCTGAGCTACAGCCACCCAGCGGCAAACATGAGTGAAACCTCACTGGGTTTTGGATAAAGTGTACACTCACAAACCTGTCAAACCTGCGTTTGAAACATTAGCTACCATAGCAGTATAGTATTGCAACATGACATTTGGGTCTTCTACCTAAAATAGGAAAATAAACAGTGTCATCATTGCCAGACCTGGCCCACATCTGGTTGACACACACTCTGCCATGACACCAGTCACTCAGAAGTGCCAGCTTGATGCTGGGCCAGACCTGTTTTCTATGAGCCTGGGCCACATAACCCAAACCATAATCGGCCCAGATATGGCATGCCATCACATAGACAGTGCCATCTACACCTGGCTCGTATCTGGATGACATACCACTTACTATGCCAGAAGCCAGCCAGCAGTGTCAGCTTGACACCAGATCCGGGCCAGACCTGACTGCTATGTGGGATATGACCCCCTATGAGCAAGCACTTCGGCAACAGTGGGAAGGAAAAACTCCCTTTTAACAGGAAGAATATATAACAAAATATAAGAGTAAGAAAACGTTTAGCCTAGTTAAGCACATAATGTTAACCCGGGGATGCAGGTCGCTTCGTCTAAGCAAACAAATATCAGCAACATCAGTTTCCAGTTTTTCCAAACATAACTATATTTCCTGTCTTTGTTAACTTTGATGTTCCAAAGCTACAAGCTGGTTGTGCTAATACTGGGTTACTTAGTGGACTTCACACAAGAATCACACAAAAAGCTGAAGATAGTAACCTCACTGTCCACATGGTGTTCTCTCTGGTTGTTTCACTGTATTTGAGCCTACAGCAACTCAGTGCACTTAGGTGCGTAGACATGGTCAACATGACCTGCTAAACTGCTAAACTGCTAAACCAGACAGGTTTGATTGGGATTATCGCACATGAACACTTTTTCTGATTTTTCTGTGATCAAATGTTAATGTCAGAGAGAGTGTCCAGACTACTTCAAGCTGATAGAAAGGAACACTGCTATCAGCTAAGAACAGGATCCTCAGACTACAGCTGGCACAGGCTCATTAAAAAGAAGATTTGAAAACCATTGCCTGGTCTGATGAGTCTGCATTTCTGCTGCAACATTCAAACAGAGTCCAAATTTGGTGTAAAAACCATGAAAGCATGGATCCATCCTTCCTTCTATTAATGCGTCAGGCTGCTGGTGATAAAACTGCGTTTGATGCCACTTTGGGCCGCTTACTACGAACTAAGCCTCATTTAAACAACCATCCAATTATGACCACACCTACCCATCTCCTAATGGCTGCTTCCAGCAGGAAAATGGACCATGTAACAGAGGTACAATCATCTCAAACTGGTTTCATGAGTTCACTGCACTCAAATCCCACAGTCACCGGATCCCAATCCTACTGGGTCACCTTTGGTGCAAGAAGACATTCACATCATGGATCTCAGCAACTGTGTGATGCTGTCATGTCAATATAGACATGAATCTTCAATGAATCTTTACAGCACTTGATTGAATCTATAGCATCGAGAATGAAAGTAGTTCTGAACGCTAAAGGGAATCTGACCTAATGTCTGTGAAGGTTCTCAGTCATCATCGTAGTATAAGGAGCTTGGAAAGCTCCTTAGAAGTTCAAACTGAAGGTGAAACATCTTCAAGCAACTTAAAGAAGTCCAGACGCTTTTCTTTCCAAGCTCCTTAGACCAATCTGACCTAATACTAACAAGGTGTACTATATATGGTGCACACACGTGTCACTGCTGACAGGGTAGCCCTCTGATCAACCCTCTGAACCACCGATTCCCACCTGTTCAAGGAAGCACGATGTTCATTGATCCTACAGTACACACATGGAAAACCACAACACCAAGCATAAAGTGGCTGCAAAGAGCAAAATCACAGATCAACAGCAGCATGCATCTAGAGTTATGTTTCCCGGTGAAGTATTCACTCGCGTCATGTACTTCCCCTCCTTCACTGAGCCCTGAGGGGACTGTAAGTAAGTAAAGTTTATTTATTAAGCGCTCTTCATAGACAGGCCGTCACAAAGCGCTGTACACAGAGATTAAAATAAACAGACAGTTAAGTAACAAAATAGACAATATACACAATATAAAAGGTTAAAAGTAAATAAATAAGTAAAATAGTAAAATAATACTGCAGCTCCTAAGAGCTGGTGGCTAACTTTGTTTGCCAGTGACTTCAGTGGAAACAGCTGCCCGCTGTGGCTCAAATAACACTGGCTGCTTAACTGAAAAGAACTTTTCACACTAAATTAAATCCAATGTTGATAAAATAATGCTCATTATAGCAGCTTTCTAATGCTAGGTTCAGGTTTTAACTTAATCCATACTTTTCACGCCAACTCAAATATTAATCCTAAAATAATTCCCATGAAGTGGACATTTGTTAAAAAAACGTCCCCATAAACATGCTTTCATAGCACGACGCTCCCACACACTCCCACAGTCTGCAGGCTACTCCGTTTGTCCTCGTCTGCCTTATCGCCCTTGACCCTCTGATGTCTCTCTTGATAACGGCTGCAGATAGATTTGAGACACAGACGTCCTTCAGTCACTTTCTATCATCATTTTCATATTACCCACAATCCCCATCTGCGGCTATTTCTCCAGTGGTCATTACGGCCAATTAGTGTCACTCCCAGAGTCATCTACGCAGAACTATGAAGTGTTTTATGGATAAAATTTGGAGAACACAAGGAGCTCCTTCATCCTGGGAAGTCAGTCAGCAGCTTTAGTCCCTCTTCTGTCTCGTCCTTTCATCCGTCTGTCTGTCAGTCTTCACGTCTGTCACTTTTCTCTCTGTGTTACCGTCTTGTTCAGTCTCACACAGGTTTTGGCACCCGAGCGCCTCTCTGTCCATCTCTGTTTATTATCTGCTACTCGTCTCCTTTCCTTTTTTCCTCCTCCTGTAGCCTTCGTTCTCACCCCGTAAACTGTCCCCCTCCTCATTCCAGAGCTTGTTTCATTGACAAGAAGAGTTTATCATGTTCTGACCCCCATGACCTATTACCTCTCTTCATGGGAAAGTGAACTAATTAGTTGTCAGACTGCTGTTAATGTTTGTTGATCTGAAACATAACATATGCTACAGATGGATGGAATCAACCACATCCACACCTTAAACATGTCAATTTTCAAAAACTTTACTTATTGTTGGAGCTTTTTCCCAAAAGGTTTTCCCAAAGTTCTGGAGAAAAAACTGTATCTGCTTCGGGAAACTTTGCTGGGTCAGGACATTTGCAAATACCCCATCAACCTGATCGCGGTGCCAAAGCCTGTGCGTTACATACGAACGCTGAGCCCATCAGCTCCGTAACATATGCCAAGGTCGCGAATCTGAGACATCCACTTCATCCATCCATCCATCTTCATCCGCTTTGTCCGGGGCCGGGTCGCGGGGGCAGCAGCCTAAGCAAAGAGGCCCAGACCTCCCTCTCCCCAGCCACCTCCTCCAGCTTATCCGGGGGAATACCAAGGCGTTCCCAGGCCAGCCGAGAGATATAATCTCTCCAGCGTGTCCTGGGTCTGCCCCGGGGCCTCCTCCCGGTGGGACATGCCTGGAACACCTCACCCAGGAGGCGCCCAGGGGGCATCCTTGTCAGATGCCCGAATGGCCTCAGCTGGCTCCTTTCGATGTGGAGCAGCATCCACTTCATTTAATTATAATCAATAAAAACAGTTAAAAACAACCGTTGAGCATAATTTTCTCTTGCAGAAAGCAAAGAGGTCCAGGTGATGGTTAAAGAAGCACCTCAGACAACATTTTGGTTTAAATTCATGACGTCAGTCCAACAGTGAAGAAAGGACAGGAGGGCGGGGGCAGAGCGAGGGGAAGACATGCGGTAAAGGATGGATGCTCTCAGCCGTACGGCACGTGGCCGCCCGCTCAGCGCCCCGAGCTTTAAAGTAGTTACTGTTACTTTTCACTGTACACTTACAAAAAGGCTTTTCAACAACTTCTGTTGAGAGTAGAAAAGTTAAAGCACACAGGGATTAAAGTTTCATTTAAAATGGAAACAGCCTGTAAGATTTGTTACTCTCTTTTTTAAATGGGACTTCTTTATGTTTTCTGTCCACAATAATAGATGTTCATAGACGTTCATGGCTCTACGTGACCGATTAGGCTGTTGTTAGTTTTGTTTTCACAGCTTCCCTCCTCACGCAGCCACAAACTGACCTGTGTCTGTTCTGTCTTCTGTTAGGTGCATGTGTAAACCACTCACTCTACAGCCACGGTTTACTTAATGTGATGACAGATTATCACTGACATGTATGAGTGGGTCAAAAACAGTGGTTACATCTGTTAAATCCGCCTGTGATTCCCCCTCATTAACATCTTTTCGGATTGGCTGAAGGGAGCGTCCTAACGTTCCCTCTGATGTGTGCTATGATGTTGAATTATTATTTATAGTGTTCCTGCGCACTGTTTTGGTAGAGCAGTGGCTTAATGAAAGTGAGCTCTGTGGATCATAACCATAGTTTCCTGCTGACTCGATGCTTGATGTCAGCTGAAGGGTGAGAAATTTCATGAGGATAATACATTTTGTTTCAGTGAACACAAAAAGTATTTGTTAATTATTTAGATCTTTAGTGTCTGTCTGTGAAGCTTTTGTATCTGCGTGTCAATCGAGTTGATCCCATAGAAAATAACTGTGCAGATGTTGATTCAACCTGAAATAACCCAACAGCTGCTCTGACCTCCGATCTTTGTCTCATCCTGTGGCGGGTTAGATCGATCAGTAAGGCATCTAACATCTAACAGCATGTTTCAGACAGAGGGTACCACAGCAAGCAGAAAAACTCAGACGTGCTGTTGAGATTTTACTTCTTTATCTCATATTGACACATCTCAAGGATTAAATGTGTAGTTAAACATCTTTAGACTGAAAGAGGAGTTTTCACTGTTCGTGGTCCTTCATGTAAAAGGCTAATAATACATGTGATGGTTGTTTCTCTTTTCACCAATAAGACATGGAGTTTGAGTGGAGGGGTTATGGGAAAAACACATGAAATATTGATGGCAGTTAAAGGCCGTGCGCAGAAACTTGTGGCTTATTTGGTCCGTTTACAGCATATCACGTTGCCTCACACTGATGTGAAGTGGTTTCTAGCTTTCAGCCTGGAGTCGGCACCACTGAATGATATTTGGCTGAAATCACCCAGCGCCCATGCGTCCAAACAGCACTGGAGCTGCCTCTATATGCTTCCACAGATGCAGCACAGACACTCGTGTGATTTGTTCCACTAGCTGTGCATTGCTGTTTTTAATATATTACATTTTCCTCAGTTACATTGTGTTTAATGTCTTTGTAAAACTCGGTCTGGTGGTCGGTTGCACTGCATTATGCTTCGTGGTGGTTTGCTGGGTTACCGCTGGTCTTGCTCTCTTCTACTTAAAATGACTGAGAAATGGGAATCGAACATGTTCATCAAAGCAAGAGTAAAAAGAGAGCGTTTCAAGTCACACAGCCGTGGTTAATCGTCACCGCTCATCCTCCTGTTCTCGCACTTTAGCTGACTTGTTTTCGTCACAGGGATTCAGTGGGACAGCGCTGCCGCTCACTGACAGCAGATAAAGCTTAGAGCTGGCAACACCCCGCCCGATTTTCTCTGACAGAGAACAGAACGTCTCATATAAATAAACGTAACCATCGATCATTTTTTCACTTCTGAGCAGACACAGATGTGCAAACACGCATTCGTATCCATATACATCCAGAACTGCCTCGATCTGGCAGCTTTCAAACACTTAGTGTACACACCGCCCTCACTGTGGGCTCATTTTCCAGTCTTTCCATCATGGGATGACAGCCGTCTTTATATTTGTCAGATGATGACGAAGTCTAAGCGCAAAGCTCATTGAGTGCATGTCTGTCCCAAAAGCAGACTTTGCTGGATTTGTTGAAGTTTTCAGGCTCTGTGCTGCATAGATGACACATCTG
The DNA here is from genome assembly GCF_057382095.1 of Aulonocara sp. 'chitande type north' Nkhata Bay. Taxonomy (NCBI): domain Eukaryota; kingdom Metazoa; phylum Chordata; class Actinopteri; order Cichliformes; family Cichlidae; genus Aulonocara; species Aulonocara sp. 'chitande type north' Nkhata Bay. The sequence continues at coordinate 1,233,314 of NC_141358.1, read as the reverse complement.
AAACGTTTCAGCAAACCCGTTTTCTCCTCTCTGGCTAATCAGCATGAAGTTAGGCTTTCTCAGCCGTAATCCAATAAAGTCCCAATAATCCAAACGGCTGCAGAGAAATCACTCAGATGAAAGTGCACTAACTAGACTTGGCATCTTTGCCCATAAGTGTGAAACACAATTGCACGCACACTCAGCTGTGCATTCCTAAACAAGCACTAGCACACGCACAAAGGTAGACGCAAACCTGAGTGTCACCTGCTCATTCTTCACAAACACACATTACTATTGTGAACATCATCATTAAAATCACTGCTCAGAACATAACACGGCAGGAACACGTGTTCCTCCGTGGACACACCGTCAAGACCGTGACGTATGGATACTAAAATACTTGCTTTGGATTTCACAGTGCCGGTGTTTGGACAGTGACACGTTTTTGTAGTTTTGCCTCTGACCAGCACGATGGGGGACTTTAAATCATACAAGCAGGATGTGATTGAAGAGCCAACTGTCAGCGTTATTTCAGGCCGTTTAACAAAATTGCTCCATTAACTGTTCAGCATTGGCAGATGTTTTTATACATAGTGCCCCATTTTCAGATGGTCGAAAGTAATTGGACAAACTAACAGAATTTTAAATAGAAGGAATGGTTTTAATATTTGGTTGAAAGTCAGTGAGTGAAGTGTAGAACATTTCCTCCAACGATATTTTTCTCTTCCTTCTATCTGCTACATTTCGTTTGTTTCGTCTTTCCAAAAAGTTGTGTTTTGTCCAAACTGTGTTGGCTCTTTTCCGTGAAGGCCAGCCTGTGCTTCCTGTTCCTGGGTGTAACCAGCGGTTCACAACTATGAACTTGTTTTTCGTAACCAACTAAAGATTGTCGATTTGATCGCTCCTTAAGTTTTTGCTATTACACTCATGGGATTATTTTGGATTTAATGATGGGCATGTTCACTTGCACTGACATCTCCTTCAACCTCGTACTGAGAGCTTGAGTGGACAGTACCACCAAAACATACCAAGTTCAACACTCAGAATCAGCTCCAGACCTCCAGGATCTGCTTCATTTACCATTAGAAAAATACAGTAGCAGGTTTCGCCTGGACATAAAAGAGCTTGTTGGTCAGTTGTCCAGTTACTTTTGAGCTACTGAAAAAAACTGGCTTTGTGTAAAAATGGCTGTAGTTGATAAACTGTCACAGTCGGGGTGTTTGCGGAGTGGACGCAGAAGCAGACACAGGAGAGAGAAAATGAAGGTTTAACAAAAAGCCGTTTATTTGGCTGATAGTAAAAAACCACCAAACAAAGGCGAGGCGAACTGGGGCAAAACTAAACTAGAAACTAAACTGGGAGCAGCTAAACTTACTATGACGACTAAGACGTGAGACATAACATGTAAACTGAACAGCAGCATGCAAAACTTTGAACATGAAGTAAACTAAACCTGCCAAGAACACGAACACGAAGAGTAGAAAGCAAGACTCTGCGACCCGACGTGAAGTAAACAGACGACCCAACAATGAAGAGAGGAACACAGAGGACACATGCACAGAAGGGTAACAAGGGAAGTGGAAACACCTGGAAACACAGCTGATACAAGTGAACACACGCCACAGGGGAAGCAAAACTAAACACACCGAACATGGAAACACAAGACTTTCAGACAAAACAGGAAACATGGAAAGACGTAGACTGTGACAACACAGGCTTGACGACGGGACATGGAACACGCAGACATGAAACGCACAATAGACAGAACGATACACAAGGAGAGGAAGATAGAAACAGGAAGCAACACATGAACAAGGGAGCATGGATGAAACTAAGACATACTAATAATACACTAGAACTTACCAATTACTCTAATAAATCATGAGGAATCAAAAACAGTAAATAAACCTAAAATGCTGGTCACAGTCCCGCTGTCATAAACAGCTCATGCATTAGTTTTGTTAATGTCCTTGAATCAGAGCTGAAGGTCTACACGAGGGCTGTTCGATATAACGATATAAAAACATTTATCGTGTCCTATCACGCTATCGTTGGTTTCGTGGTGTCGTAAAATAAACTGTTTATATTAATATTGTTTCATCGTTTGATGGTCACTGTAGTGGCTACATTAATTTCTTAAAGTAAACCTTTCACAATAAAGCTTAAGATCCTGTTGAGACTTTTCAAAATAAACTGAATCATGTGAAAGAGTATGCAGAGAGTTTATGGATGAGAAACAAAAAAGAGCCGTCAGGTGCTAAAAAATAAACCTTAGACTCAGACCTTGAAAGGAAACGGCGGCCGTTACAACTTGTGTCTAAAAATGTGTCGTTGCATGCATCGGTTAAAACACTCGACTCCAGCTACCCCAGCTGGAAACACTTCAAGTCGAGCTGCCCGAGATTCACAGAATTTACAGAAAATGTTACATTTTTGTGATTTATATCGTTATCGGGAAGACAGATGTCTGATATCGGGATATGGTCATATCGCACAGCCCTAGTCTACACTTACTGAAGCTGACCGATTGATCCAGCGTGATGGCATACAGAGGCAGAGCTACAAAAAAAGTGTGTCACTTGCCAAAATTGTACCAGTTGGATTGTATTCACATGAATCCCAGTACGCTGCTGTACTCCCAAATTAAAGTGCACAGCTGTTGCCAGTATTGAATCCTTTTTCTACAGTTTGCTTACAATAAACATGATTTACGCTTTACTGCTGTTAATGCATTTTAATGATGAGAAAGCTTTCCTTTCTTTGCTTCGATAAACTAATAAATCATTAAAAAAACTTGGATTGTTTCCGAATACTCACATCCTGTTAGATAACTCACCGACTGAAACTCTAAACATGTCTAAGAGTAAATGACATTAAGACATTTGGACTTTGGAGAAGTTTGTAAAGCTAAAAAGCTAAAAATCCGAGTTATTACAGGCAACTGAGAATTAAAGCGCTCGTGTTTGAAATGCACAGGTCTCCATGTATGGGTCTGTACTATTGCCTCCCATCAGGGGCCATTCAGCAACGTTTCCTTTACTATATCAGCTCCACAGTATAATACTGCACATGTGCAGAGCAGTTCCTGCACATGCTTCAGGATGTTTATGGCTACATTGTGTATTTTCAGGATGCTTGTCTGACAGTAGTAGATAGAGCCAGAAATGTAAAGCTAAAGTACAATGATATTCAATCCATATTCAAACATCTATTGTGCTGTGCAACCAAACATTGTTAAACCTGCTGAACTGTAGTTGAAACTCACTATGTAGGCTGAGTCTGTAGACGCTTTCCTTGTGCCAGTGCAAGTGGAAAGAGTTCAAGTGGAAGTGGACAAACTGGTTCAGGTAATTACAGAAGAAGGTGTGACTGAGGCTGGGGTCATGTGGAAGTAATCCAAATGGACACACAGAGAAGGCATTTCAAAAATCCACATCCATTTATTAAATTGCATTATGTAACCTTTTTTTATCATAGCGCTAAAAACCCTTTAAATCCACACATTTGTATCAGTATTTCCTGAGCCGCTCCTTCCCTCAGACACTGTCACATTTACAAGTGTAACTTTGTTCTCACAGCTTTGAACCATCAGCAGTAACAGAGACTTCTGTCAGATAAGAGGACGTACAAATGCAGCTCTTTGGAGGTGTTCATTGCACAAACAGTATTGTCTGGCTTTTTCTTTTTCGAGGCAGGAGGTCATGTGATGAGCCGATTAGTTTTTATTGACAGTTGTAATAAAGAGATTAGCGATGGCACACTGGAAATGTTCTGGGATTGAGAAACTCACAGCATCTACAGTAATTTCCATCACCTGTCGACCTGCCGGTCGTACTGCAGAAAATCAGCATCTGCATGAGAAAGGCGGGACAGGTTTTTTACTTCATTTCAAAAACTAAAAAAAATGTCCAAGATTTTCTCTAGCAACTTTTTTTAAACACCCATTTATCGGGGATTAGCTCATAACTCATGTGGTGGCACAGTAAAGTCGGGCCTGGGTTCAAAGCTACCAGCTGTTAAATCACAAATTAAGCTGAATTCAATTTCACTTAAAACACTAAAGCTACAGACCACAAAACCAAAACAAAATACTGAAAGGGGCTAAAAAAGTAGAGTAAAGGTGAGTAAAGTGAAGGTGAGTATAAAGTTACTTTAACATGATAAGACATACCTGCTGCCTTGCCGCCTTAAGATGTTGCTGATTTCTAAGGATGAACCAGGAAATTGCTTAGAGTTTGTAGCTATGAACAAGTGTTCTCTTGTAAACAGTAATGTGAGTCATTGTTACCAGAAGGTTAATGATTATAGCAGCTTTAAGTCAACGAAACGGGAAAGCCGCGCTTTTGCAATGCAAGAAAGTAACCAAACGATTGGCCTTGAATGCTGGCTTCACATCCTCACATCCACGTCGTCAGTCTCCCACAGTCACAAACATGCAAACTATGCCTTCATTAGCTCTCTGGCAGACACAGAGCAGGGAATCTTTGAACGTATGCGTCTTGTCTTTATATACAGAGCTATAACTCAGCGTGAGTGAAAGTCTTACACCTGCCTGAACCTTGCTTTAATGCCCAATAAATTTCAGCTCCCTGTAAAACAGCAGACAGAAACTTCACAGCCAAGCAGGAAGTTGTGATCTGACATCTCTACCCACGCATTCCAGGTTCATTATATTCAGCAGCATCACTGCATGGGACCTGCACAGAGAACGTGCGGGTAAAGTAGAATATTCGCATCGAATGAGTGGGCGGAAGAGGGAGTGAAAGAAAGAAAAGAGTGGGCTGAGGTTTAATGCTTAAACAAAGAAATCCTTTGGCGGCGTCTATTGTTGAGGAATCTTTCACTTATCTTCAAGGAGAGGCCTCGACAGCAACCTGAATGAGTGGGTTGAAAGGGGTAGGCTAGCATTTGAACTGTGAACCGGAGGTCGAGCGTCCCTATGAAGTCCTTGTACACACAGTGAAAGGCACACGGATCGCCACGGATGACTCGAGTGCACTCACTCATGCTTGAGCGATCCCATTTGGAGAGGCTAACGTACAGAAAAGGCAGGCGCACGCATATTTCCAGGCTCTGCACACGTTTTACTGGCACGCACACCAGGACGTGCGTGACTATGTAAACTTCTCTCTGATTGTTTAGCCTGACGGTCACCAAGATATACTGAGAATGTCTAGGATTCTGCCATTTGCTTTAATATTATTGCTAAGACACATCAGCATTCGGAGGTCTGCGGGGGATTTTTGGTGACCCACTTGAATTTTAGCCATTTATGGAAGCGTGCGCATTTAGAGCATAAGTGCTCAAAGCCTTAAAATCACAGTTGCCCAGAATAGCAAGGTAAAGCTCTCCAAGCTGTTTGTAGTACAAATGTCCTGTCATGGCATCCGTGACCCGAGTCGAGGCTCATAGTCTCAGCTGTTGAGCTGTGTGGGGGGATGTGATGGGAAGAAATCCCAGTCTTTATAACTTTCTGTAGGTTTATGTAAACAAAGGACAGCTTCCTCATATGTGATGCGCGCTGAAACTATGGTAATTAGGTTACAAAGGCTGTGCCTGGAGAGCATCCCTGTTCCCACATGGCATTAGCATATTTAAGGAGATGTTTTTTATACTGACCTAATTAACAGGAAGCAGAAAATACGGATAAAGTGAATTTGAGCACGTTCCAAGTTTTGGTTCAATAGGAGACAAACAGCCTGATCCACCGGCTGCATAGTGCAGCGTTAAACATGTTCTAACTGTGCAGTCCTATTAAATTTACAATGAAGTTTACGCCCCTCACTTCTGAGTAATTTTGTGGGTAGATGTGTCATATAGATGGGTGATTGTTAGGGAAATATTACACTGACAGAGATGAGCTGGAGCTGATCAAACACGTGCCAAAAAGACAAATAGAGGACATGCTAATCACTTCTGTGCCAGTCAGACAAATCAAATAATTATGTTCTTCAATTCTGTTGCAACAAGAGTTAAAGTAATAGCCATGCTTAGTGCAAATTAGCAGATGTTACCATAGTAACATGCTAAAACTAGAAAGCTCATTGGAGCTTCTTAGCTGCTGCTTACATGAGATGATATCAGAATCAGAATCAGAATGGGTTTATTGCCAGATGTTGAGGTTTACAACATTAGGAAATTGCTGCGGTGCTTCAGTGCAGACAATAAGAATTAAAGTGCTATGTAGAAAGAAAGATATGTGCATGAGATATACATGAGATATATACATGAGAATAAGAATTAAGAGTGCTACGTAGAAAGATATATACATGAGTGCAGGTGGTGATCAGTGCCAAACATGAAATGATGCAGTGACACAGCGTAGGGTCATGTGTTAGTGGCGGGGACAATCATGTGGTTATTGTTCATGTGTCCAACAGCAGAGGGGAAGAAACTGTTCTTATGGCGAGAGGTTCTGGTGCGAATGGACCGGAGCCTCCTGCCTGAGGGGAGCAGGTCAAACAGACTGTGCCCATATTTAACACAGTCTTCAATTTAAACTGTCAACGGTTGCCCCAAAGTGCTTCATATTGGTAAACGGCCTAAAAATCTACTTGAGCATTCAAACAACATGTTACGTTCACGTAACCACCGAGATTTATGCACATTCACAACACTTCAGAGCAATTTGGGGTTCAGTATCTGACAACAGTCAGTGTTGTCTTGTGTTGTGGGTGTCAGCCACCAGGTTTAAATAAAGATAACCAACACATCAGCCCGGTTCTTAGTCTGTGTACAGATCATTGTCCATTCACACTATGGATGCTTATCAGCTTTGATAAAGTGATACAAAGCAATAATATCTGAGTAGGCCTACAGTTGGTGATTTTGAGATTGGATTTCAGCCACACAGACCGTTTGCCCGCATACAGACAAACTCACTCAAATGTTACAGGTCGACAATTCTTGGACTACGACAGAAACGTGAAAGCTTCCTGCACCCATGCCCCCTGATTCTGCACATTCATATGCAAACATCTCTTTAACAACACTGTTTACTTTTTACCCTGAGAGCGACATCAATTTCTGCTTGGAATTTCATCGCAAGTCATCCAAAAGTTGTTGAGACATTTCACTCAAAACCACAAATTTGAACTCCACGGTGGTCCTAAAAGAAAAAAAAGCTACCACGAATGCTGAGATCATTCAGCCTGTATCAGCTGGCAGGCATTACCATCCACACAGCCAAACTTAAGCACTTGAGTGTGTGAGAAATTCAACCCCCTCATTGTTTAGTCTCACCGTGCATTAAGATCGGCTGAGGGAGCACTTTATGAGGTGTTTATAATTTATAAACGAAGAGCACAAAGTGTTGGATCACATGTGGGTGAACAACAGTTGTGAACATGATATTTTGGGCTAATGCTTAGTTGAATCTAAGGATTAGTTCCCTGTAGATTTATGCAGATGTGGTCAGTTAGGTTTTGCATGCATTGATGTTAAATAAAGAGGACTAGAACCACCGAACGCTGCCTTTAAACTTCTGCGATGCTTAATGAACGGATGCTTGCTCAGACGCAATTAAGACAAGCTAAGTTGTGGACAGCAGCTCCCACATTGCTGAACAATCCGAATCTGCTCCTGTTTCCTTAATAATTCCTTAAACAGAAGAAGAGCGTTCTAAACAGAAAACCACAATGAGAAGGTTAGAAAGTGAAACAGAGTCTTGTGGTTCTGCCGGTAACTTTTGGTCAAGAAGCTTTTGGAAATTTCACATTTGATTCATTTTCAGTGGATCCTTAAACCTTAGGCCCAGAACAAAGAAGCCTTTGTCATTCAGTTATGAAGGACTGACAGCAAATCTCGGTGTTTACGACTGACGTTTCAGTTCAGCCACAGGAGTAAGTACCAAAAACCATCAGGGCTCCGCATTCAAGACTTTTGTTCTCAGTGTCATGTTTGAGGACACCAAAATAAAAAGTTTAGACTTTTGAGTACGGAGAGAGGCGACCGACTTATTCCAAAGCCATTTGCTGCACAGGGAGGTACAACAAAGTTACACATTCATTTCATTTTGCTCCAGATTACTCCAGTGTCTGAATAAGTGTACAGTGCATTTGTCTCCCTTTGTGACCCATGTATAAGGGAACCTAAGTGTGATAACTAACAGACGGTGACAGTAAGCATGTTCTGCTCCTTGCTACCCTCCAGTGGTGATCTAATGCCTCGTCCATCAAACTACCAACGAGCCAAAACAGGTCTGCAGTCCACCTGCATCCATCTCCAACATCTCCTCCGCTCTTCCTCAGTCAATATCTGCAGCTTGGAGATTTTGGCAGGAGATGTGTCAGAAAGCTCTGGGTCCTCCTGATCCCGCAATCAAACCTCTGCTGGATGTCTCCAGTTCATACCAAAGCCTTTGCCGCTTTTGGAATACTTCACACATCTGTCAAAACAGATCACTTGAGTTCAAACAGATGTCAGAGGGGCAAACTGCACCGTCATGGGCCAATACATTCTTCTTCCTGATACGTCACTTTGTGTGTGCGTATGTGTGTGTCCATCACAGGCCAACCATGGTGACTCCTTCATAGCCTGCTGGTTGCAGCAAAAGGAAGCCTTTTAAGAAGCAAAGCCCCCCCTCTGCCCCTGTCAGTCTGTCTTTTTTCTTGTCTTGTCTCCCCTCCCTGCCTTGTTGTCACTCTTTCACTCTCTTTTGCCATGCCCGCTTGCTTGGTCTCACTCCAGATAGCCTTTTATACCACTTTTTCTACTCCTGCAGAGACAGAGAACGTTTTATGCCTACTTGTCTCCGTCTGATTTTTTTTCTTTTAGCTTCCTATCTCTTGCTTCCACTCGACCAATCAACTCGTTCTCCATCTCCATCTTGTGTCCTCCTGTCTGTGGTTACAGCTCAACTTGAATGCACACGTGAACAGCTGCTTTTCGTCACAGACAGCATCAGCAGCACAGAAACCTGATAGAAACCTCTGTCGCAGGAGCTCAGCTCCCAGAAGCTTGGCCTATCCTGCCGACACATACACACTAACTACAAACACATGCAGGCCTCGAGGCAGACCCACACCACATGTGAGTGCAGTGAACCTTTTTATTCACACACATGTGCGACTACCTACATCATCAGATCAGTTCTTTATTCATCCATTTACAGCCGTACAAGTCACTCGCATTGTCTGAGGGGGTCGTCCACACACGGGCCCCTGAAGGAGGCGATCAATTACATGCTAATAACAACCTACGGGGTGGATACAGGATAATAAAAATTATACGCCCACTAACAATATCATTGGCCGGGTCTGAGCTGGGACGCCATCAGTGACTACTAAGCAGCTGTCTTAGGATCAAAACGGGAATGGTGCAAATCCAGCTGAACCAGCAGTTCTGAAAAATGAAGCCAACATGAAAGGTTAAAAAAAAACTAACGGAATTACAAAGCATGTTTACAGGATAGAACAGACGGGTAACAGACGTCTCCGAAAACGTCGGAGCGCTTTTGAAAATATGCGGTGTCTTGATAAACTGAGCAGATATTTGAGGTTTGCACAGCTACATTCTCGCCTGAAAATATGTTAAACGTTTATTTTGTGACCCAGAAAGAATAATAAGAGTAATATTAAAACTAACTAGCTGCCGCCATTGTTGGAAACTGAGCTGGGCTGCGCTATGAATTCTGGGATAGGTTGGGCCCGACCCATCCTTCATATCTGGGGAAATGAAGAATGCATTTTTCGGCATGGTGGAGTCTTCGAATTTGGACAGGCTTCGCCGTGTCGCTGTAACGTAATTGGTCTACAAATGCGGCCTCCGAAGGATGCAGCCGCTAACTTTGGAGACAGCTACGATACCGGACACTGCTCCTTCTTCTTCGGGGTTTGGCATCCTTGTACATGCAGTGCTGCCATCTTCTGTTTCAGTCCGTTATTACACTCTTAAATCCTGCTACTTATTCCTGCGTCTTTTGGGATCTTACAAAGCTTCAAACGACGCGTCGACTATTAAATCAGTCGTCGACGATTTTGATAGTCGACGTAATCGTGACTAGTCGACTATTCGTGGCAGCCCTAATGGAGAGTTTCCCTTTTATAAAAGTTTCACGGCCATTTGAAAGTTAATCCAAGCTAAAGAAGCTAGCTAGGGCTGCTTGAATTGACTGACGTTTTACACTGTAGCCAACAGCCACCTACTATACAGCACCTTGTTCCAGGTGATGGTGCCCTTTAAGACAATCATCTTTGTGTTCTAGTAATAGAAATGCTAGTATTTGTAACTTAAGACAAACACTGAGAAACACGGTATTGCACTAGTACTGTTCAGAAATGCACCTCTAACCAAGCTTGCTAGCCATTGCTGATAGCCTAGCATTCCACCCTCTCACATTAATATGGTGACTTCTGGCTAAAGATAACATAGTAAGTTGCATCTTCTGAAACATGCTAGCTGCAATGCTGAGCCACAACTTTTACTCTGAAGGAGCCTTCTTCATGGCTCTTTGTCAGCTTTTACTCAGCTCATTAGTAGTTAGCCAGTGTTTGCAGACAAACATAAAAACTAGCAGCAACTGTGGCAACCTGCTGGCAACCAAAGCAACTCCTAGGAGATTTTTGTGCAGCACTTTCTTTGTAAACTCAGACAGCCAGAGCCAGCAACCTCCAGGAACCATTTGCCAACCAGTCTGGGAATAACGGAATTACAATTTTCACTTGGGGATCTGGAACAGTAAATGTCTGTAATTCCTATAAGCTCTGTCCAGCTCCGGGGCCCCTGAATCATCACACTCCACCCACCCACTCACTCACTTACTCACGCTTTATTCCCGATTCTCTGCTGCGTAAGAGACTTTATCACCAATAACACATTTCATGTGAAAATGAGAATTCAGACCACGTGTGAGCTGCTTATAAACGGCCCATTCATCTGATGCTTGAATGGTTTAAACAGATACAAGCAAACTTTAAACAGTTGTTGACTAATAGATTGTTGCATCCATGAGTTCATCCATGAACGGACCAGTGGGGAAATTCACAGGTCTCGAACCTTTCTTTGGAGAAGAAAAAATAACAAAGCAAACTTTTTTAACCAAAGAGTTTAATTTGAAACTATTTTTAGGTAAACAAACGTTTTAAACTGAACGAGTCACAGGTTGGTGATCTCTGCGCGCGGTGGACCTTACCTGTGCCTGCTCGCCGCTCTCTGACCCGCTGGAACTGTAGACTCCGCGTATCCCAGACCCGAACACACACGGGCTAGTAAGAAGGTAAGCAGGTAAAATAAATGCTCCATCATTAAATCCAATGTAAGTCAAAGACAAATGAAAGTCATTTAGGTCCAAAGTCTCTCCAAGAAAAAGCCCGCTGGATCCGTTCAGTGACGCACAGTCGGTAAATGCAGACGCAGAGCCATGACTTCACAGGATGATGAAGACCCGCAGAGTCCAGTCAAGTGCATTTCAGACGCTAAACTGCGAGCGTGCTGGAGGCAGACTTCCGCTGAAGAGCGAAGGAACAAGAAGCAAGTTTGCTGAGCTCAGTGAGCCCCATGCCAGCTCCCTCCCTCCCTGCATGCCCCCTACCCTCCCCCGTTTGTCTGTTTCGCTTTGATACTCAGTTTACTGGAAGTGCACTTCGCTTTCTACTCTGCTTCCCAAGTGTACTCGTGTCGACGTGCGTGACGCTTTTCAGTGTGTTGTTATCTTTTTAGTAAGTAGTAAAGTTGATTTATTAAACGCTTTTCATAGACAGACAGTCACACGCACAGAGTAAAGTTATTTTTAAACTTTACTTAATAAACGTTATAACCTAAATCGTCAGAATACGAAGTAGACTCCTCTGCTCTCAGGCCCTGCGCCAAAATCACAGTGTAAATATAACTGTGGATAAACTGTATAGAAAAGATGGCCATAACTTATCTAGATGGATGAGTTAGAACAACAACCTGTCTCTGAACTATTAAAACCGCCCAAAAATATACTTTGAAATGTGTCAGTTTGGACACATTTCAAAGTATATTTATTTTAATATGTGCTCACGTTAAAATAAATCACACTGAGCTAAAGTCAAGGCTCTGAGGCATGAAACATGCTTATTTATTTCTGATATTGTCCCAGTTACTTATTTTACTTTGTTTTACACGCTGTAACTGTAAAACTTTTAGTCTCATCTTTTAAGCCAGCCTGGAATAGAAAATCGATTAACTCAAAGTAAGGATTTTATATCGTAGGCTGATGTCAGATTTCAGTCTGAGAAGCAGATGACATCGAGCGACTCCAATCAAACGCACACAGACAGCAAGTAGTCGAAGCATTGTGGATATTCTTGTGCTCTCTGAGCCAAGAGAGAGCTTTTATTCATGCCATGATTTACGCTGCTCTTCATTTCCTGCTTCAGTTCTCTTCCTGCTATTATACGTATCCAAAGTGGGCCAACATGCCCAACAGTTAAATATAGACGGCTGCGATCTCAGCAGCTCTCCTGTGAGTGACACGGTGTCCAAAGTCGGTTTAAAAACAGTCGTTTTTATTTGTACCGTGCTTTCAAATGTATTTGGAAACATTTGCTGAACTCTAATTGTCCACACTCTGTGATTCAGACGAAAGAGGGGGGAAAGGACACACTGGCTGTCATGGTCCGTGGGAGTACCCGGAGGGGTTTTCCTTCTGTGGCTGCTGAGCCATCCCTTTGGGGCAGAGACTGCAGTGCTTCACCTGAGCCTCTTCTGCGAGCAATCAGCGGGAGACCTACTTAAGCTGACTCGACTGCTTCTCCTCGCCAGTTTGTTCTACTCTTCTCGGTGGTAAATGACGTTTGCCCTTCGTGGTTTTCCTCGTGTGATTTATCTCTTGGAGTAATTTCTGTCTTCCCTTCATTCCGTGGAGTTCCAACCCTGGCTTCACCTTACTTGGACAGTCTCTGTCTCCCTGCCTGCTCACCCGCCTGCCCTCCGAACTCCACGCTTGAGCTTGAGACCCTCCAGACACTTTCCACGGACCTCTCTCCCCTCCCCTCAGTGATACTAACCCGGACTGGCACAGTAAGGCAAACAATTCTCCAGTTTCTAGTTATCAAGCTCCAGTTTTCTCTTCAGACTATAGCTCCCTCTCCCTCTGTTACAGAAAATTCTCTCCGACCTCTTCCCCATTCCTGCAACTAGCCTTATTGGGCCTCCCTCGTCACTTTAGGTCACTGTTCCAAATAAATATCGCTGTAAAGCATTCCTCGCCCGTGTTTGTCTGCGTTTTTGGCTCCACTTTCCTCGCAAACCTTTCGGTTCATGACACTGGGTTTGTTTTTCGCGTTTGGTTATTCATGTTCAGAGAGCCTCGAACAGTTTCTGTGTCCTGATGAGCAACTTTTGTGAGACTGGTTGTAGGAGGCTGTTTTCTTTCCCTGGAGTTCTCTTGGTCTGTTGGTTTATTTCTTTCACTCACTGAAAGCTGTGCATCTCCTCCACTGCTGCCACAGAAGAATGCCCAGCTCAGCAGCCCTCCCATCAACCCACAAATGAGATCAGCTCTCCCAGCTGCGCTGTTGCCGACTCCCCACTGAGAGCAGAGCCAGGCATGCTGAGGAGCATAGACCATAACAGGAACATGCAGCTGTACCTGCAGCTGTATGCATGATGATAAACGGATAGTTGGCAAATTAAAGATAAACTCTGCTAGGCCATGACTCAGATATATCATTGAAATACACCCAACAGTGTTAGGAAGCCAGGTGTGGTACAAGCTGATGCATGACTGCCATGCTTGCCCTTTTTGATGTTTTCTACCAAGCAGCTCAGCATCCTCATAAGTCAGAGTGACAGTTAGCAAAGCATCTGCTGGGCTTGTAAAATTGGCCATTGCCCAGTTCTAGCTTTGTGAACTGGATTTCCAGCGCAGTGACCCCTGACCTACGCAGATCCATACCAAACTAAATTCCTTCCAAAGAAACGCTGGAACATATTTATCAGATTGGGAAGTAGTGGCCTGTGTTTAGCAATGGTAGAGCCACTGTACTTTATTCCACAGGCTCATGGCTCATTAACTGCTGCTGCAGGCTGTAACATTGCTACTGTACCTTTCAAATGACCTGTTGCTGGTGTGAGATGCAGGCCAGCCTGCAGTCGAGGTGATAAGAGTGAGAATGAATGAGCGGCCTCACAAACCACGTGGTGTGTGACACAAGCCAGATATAAGAAGAATCTGAACTCGAACTAAATGACGGGGAGCGCTGTGAAAAAGACGTTCATCATGTTGGAACGTGCAAAATACATCCCTCCCTTTGTTTACAGTGAATCTTAAAGAAAGGGATTTTTCTGGACAGCAGACACGGACGTGGTGACGCCCTGTTATTTTCAGACAAAACCCTTAACTTGCCTCCTTTTCTGAAGCCAAACTTTCCCAAGATTAATTGGTAGCAATTTCCGAATTGCAAGTACTAAGATGATGAAATTAGTACCAGTTGGAATTTAAAAGTGCAACAAGTCCACGAGTCAACTGGAGACAGGTGTTGCCAGCTTATCTACTGCACATTTTTAACACTTAAGCTCACTGTGGAGTGTTTGCTGTGGAGTGGACTCTACCCTTCACAGAGAAAACTAAACGAGACAGTAACACAGAAACCTCTTACTGCATTTATTTTCATCGCCATAATTAATGTGCTGGTTATTTTATCTTATACATCTAAGAATATACAGAATATGTGCTCTTTTAGTGCTCTGAGCTAAATGCTAACAAGAATATGCTAACAAAGGAGAAATCTCTGGGGCTGAAATGTTAAGTCGGCTCAGAAGTGCCAAAAACTGCGGTTTCTCTAATGACTACTAGACGATGACTCCAAAAACAAGCCAGGCTCCATCACCCGTACCTGTGCTGACGTAGAAAGGCCCCAACAGCACACACATGGTGAAGAGGTCCAGTTCTAACAGAGGTTAGGCCTAACACAGAGGCTGCAGCTACAGCTGGCTGAGACTTGATTTGTATGGAGTTAGCGATCAAATAATAACATTTTGTTAAGTAGACTGGCCAAAAATCTTTGATTTAGTCTAGGTGAAGGTGTGTGTGTGTGTGTGTGTGTGTGTGTGTGTGTGTGTGTGTGTGTGTGTGTGTGTGTGTGTGTGTGTGTGTGTGTGTGTGTGTGTGTGTGTGGTATGCACTGAAAAGCTTTAAACTTTTAGAGAAAAAGATTTCCAGAAACATCAAATGAGAAAATAAATAAAATTCACAACTGGAAATGAAGTAACAGGTCACGGTTGAGTATTGTAGGAATCAAAGTCTTTTTTATTACCACAGCGATTGCTCCTGGTAGCCTTTAAAAAAGAAACCAGGTTTAAGCCGTGGCTCAGGGGGTTGGGAAGTGCATCTGTAAGGTCGCCGGTTCGATCCCCGGGCTCTCCGTCCTGGTCATTGTGTCCTTGGGCAAGACACTTTACCTACCGCCTACTGGTGATGGCCAGAGGGGCCGATGGCGCGATATGTCAGCCTCGCTTCTGTCAGTCTGCCCCAGGGCAGCTGTGGCTACGACTGTAGCTGCCCAGTGTGTGAATTGTAAAGCGCTGTATGAATGCAATCCACTATTAAGCCACTTGGCTTAATTGGTCTTAATTTACCTGAAAGCTTCAGTCATTTCTATCTTCAAAATGTGCACTAGCTGACCTTACATTACTCAATGAGAGTAACTATTCTGAGTACTTTGGATTACTTAATATAGTACCATGCTTTTTACAACCACATGAATGTCCTATTGCTGTGTGATTTATTACTATTACTGAAGGTTACTCTCCACACCAACACCAGCTAGATGTTTAAACCTTAATATAAATGAGTAACAGTAGGTGGACATTAGGTAAGGCTGCACTTTTTGCAGCGATCTTGTGTAGAAAACTATTCGGCGCGTATATAAAACAGGTCCGCGGCTCCGAACCGTAGTAAAGGGACCTCTGACTTTGTGTCGGGCTCGTAGCCGAAAACTAGCTTTACTTTGTTGTCTGGGTCAACTTTGCTAGCAGAGACAGAGAGAGGCGTTGAAAGGCTGCTTATTGTTTCAGAGGAAAACACGAACACGCCGTACAGTCGAGTCTTAACAGCTTACTTACAGCTGGGCTCGTCAGGCTCTCTGTTTGGCTGCAGTGGTTATTATTATATTTACATGCTTCCAGCTCCCGTTTCTGCTCGATGACAACTCGTACTTTTCCTTTTTCTAAACATGTAACAGAAAACCCAAAAACCAAGTCAAATCAAGCCGAGCTGACTGAGCAGGAACTAGTGGACGGGGCTGTAAGAACGTCGAGCGTCTCCACACATGTCAATCCAAAGAGAATATTTCCATATCTGTTATTGTGGAGCCATACTGATAGAGATAGCATCTTGATGCTACTTTTTTCCCTCCGGGGTCACGAAGCTTGACCTTTCTCTGACCCTAACACTGTTTCTATCGTTCATATAGACCTAGAGCCAGGACGCTCTCCGCCATCTGCTGCTGTGGCAGCCGTTCTGTGCGCTGACACGCTGAAAGTTGCTGATGAGCCTCTTCTTCTTTCCTTCCTCACATTTTGCTTCGTTTCACAGGAATCTCTGGCGCTTTCATTGGTTTGTGTGGTTGCACTGTGAGGCTGCCTTTGAAAAATGTGACTGGACGACGCATCTTTTCCTTTCCTGTGGTTTTAGATTAATTGCATCTTTCTTACAGAAGAAGTTTGCACAGGGATGTTCTTGGATAGACTGTGGAGCTGTGCGGCGTTCGCTGCATGGGCCGTTGGACTCTTGACCAAAGCTCTTTGGGGAGATTAACATTCCTGTGGGGAGGGGGGACCACTGCATCACTGCCATTATAAATAGGCAAGATTAGGCCATACACAACAAAACGAACAACAAGCCTCACTGTGGTAGAAACACACAATATGTGTGGATGAAGGCATTGTTCCTATAAACAGCTAGTATACAAGCTGGTGTGTGTTTAGAGAAAAGTGCATTCGGTGCTTTTCTGTCGCTCCCATTGTGCCCGTTTCAGTTTTTATCAACTCCCACCGCTTCCCTCAAGTCTTTATCGAGACTTTGTGTGTGTGTGGTTTTGACCGGTGCATGTTTCTGATGCTTTGCAGCTGCCATGTTGACATTCTTGGTGGCTTGGCCTGCATTTCACATTTGTGCAGGTCAGAGGATTTTGTTTGCCTTAACTATTATGGGAGACCCCCAGTTGTTATTTCGCACTTTGGAGGAACCTTTAAATGCCTCTTCTAGTGTGGTATGCTCTGCTGCACCAAAAGGAGCCTCGGGGGAGGCGGCTCTGGAGTGCATTTCTATGAAACTCTGGACTCGCTGACTGAGGTTGTTTCTTTGAAGGGTTTATACCCCCCCCCCCCAGGCCGTTTGTACTCACAATACAGACTGGATTAATATGTCACACTGCTTTGTGTGTACAGCAAACATACAGTAGTACTAAGCAAACTCACACACAAAGTGTTCTTCATGTTGTCCAGACTTTACACAAACAGCAGGAGCCACTGTTTCTGAAACTTATCTAACCTCCAACAAAAAGTCTCCAATCTCTGAAGTTCACCTCGAGCAGAGACACGAAGGATAGAAACGAACATGAGCCTGTTTGGATCGAGCGGGAGCTCCCGGCTTCCATCATTAGGAACGCTGTCACCCAGAGCCACAATGTCAAAAGCTCAATTTAGAGGAAAACAGGCAGCGGTGTGTTCACAGTCCAAATAAAGTTCATGTGAATATCCATTCCTGCTTGTTGTGGCCGTCCCTCACTTACTGCAACAAAAGTTCGATAATGTTGAAATTTCAGTGCTGTCATGTTAACGATGGCTCACATCCTCCCAGGATTTCAGGATCGTGATCAAAGAATGAAAGCATCGTAAGGATGATGAATGTTGTTTCATTTCTTTAATCCTGCTGAGTTTCTGCTAACACAGCAATAAAATAAAGCACACCCTGCCAACCCTCCTACCAGTATTCACAAAAATCAGGAGTTATTGGCCATTTGCTACTTTTCAAAGAAAAGACTCAACACAAAACCCGTTCAAGGTATTTTAAAGATACATGAAAGGATTCTGCTTGAAATAAAAATCTCAGTCAAACATTGTTTCCCCCCCAAAAAGTTCTGATTTTCAAAAGACGTGCAATCAATCGCTGTCATCCACCTGATGTTTCGCTATGATGGCTAATCGAGCATTTAATGGAACCCATCCATCCAACTCAGGGGGGCGGGGCTTATCCCAGGGAGGGTGTGGGCGCCACTCCATTGAATCAGCAGCTAACCCCACTAAGAGCATGTCTTTGTACTATTGCCTGAAACTCAAGTACCCGGACACAGCGCGATCATGTCAACTCTGCTCCATCAAAGCTTTTTTCCTTATTTTCAGCCATGTTGGATGTTTATGGGGTAGATTGTTATACAAAGCACTGCTAAGGTTTCAGACTGCTCCAAATTAATGTTTCTTTTCTACACAAGTTGATTTACTCGTACGGTCAGCTGCTCCCAGAGTTGTAGTTTAATCTTTAATCATTTCTCGTGAGTTTGCTCGTTTCAGTTTAGCTGTTTGAAAATGTTTAATTTTAGTTTTTCGTAGTGTCAGCGTTAGTTTTATACGGAGCCCCGCAAAGGACATGGGAGGAAAAAACATTAAGACGGACATTTGCGAGATCTCGCAAAAGTTCATCGTAATTTTTTTCTCCCATGTCCCTTGCGGGGCTCCGTAGTTTTAGTCTTTTTCATCATTAAGATTTAATTGGCTTGAGTTGAGGAGGAGACACAAACACAGCCTTAGGAGGCCAAAGCTAGTGCCCTCGTTGTGCCAGTCCCAAGCCCGGAAAAAAATGGGAGGGTTTTCTCAGGAAGGGCAGGGTAGAAGTGCCAGATCAAACAGGCAGATTCATCCACTGTGGCGGCATTAGATTTGTGGCGACCTCCAGGGACAGCAGGGTGCAGTCAAAGTAAGTAGTTTGGCTGAACAAGTTGGGAATGGTATTACAACATCCATTCCCAGTAAAGAGTAAGAATTCAGTTTGGATTTGGGAGATACTTTCCTGATAAAGCTCATAGTTAAGTCTGAATTGGGTGACCCTCAACCTTCCCTTAGGCCAGTGGTTCCCAAACTTTTTTTGCTGGCCCCCCTTGTTTTACAAGAAAAATGTTCGCGCCCCCCACAAACACACCCTCCAACCACACACGCCCATATTTTGCTCCGTTGCGGTTTATTTCACACCTCAAACATTTAGTAAACAATTAAGTAAATACAAGTAAACTGCAATAAATAACCACAATAGCTCTGCGCCCCCCCCCCCCCCCCCCCCACACACACACACACACACTTTGGGAAGGTCTGCCTTAGGCTCAGGCTGCCAATTTTTACTCTCCTTATAAGTAATGACATGCAAGCTTTTGTCTGATTATTGGGGCAGTTTCTCTCTAATGTGGTTGCATCTTTACCTTATAATATGAAGCACCTCGAGCCACCACTGTCATCTTCTAACAGATGCAGCAGATGTATATTTCCTTACTTGCTTCAGATAGAAGATAAGCAGACCGGCTGGATAAAGGTCTGCACTGAGATAGCATTTGATGAGCACAACTTTATTTAATGATGGCTGAGAAAAGTCCGATGAGAGTGAACAAAGCTGCAGCCCAGAACAACAACACTGAATACCAAAAACTGTTGATAAGTCTGTTTAATCTCCAGAGACAGCTTAAGATAAGATAAGATAAGATAAGATAAGATAAGATAACCTTTATTAGTCCCACACGTGGGAAATTTGTTTTGTCACAGCAGGAAGTGGACAGTGCAAAAGTTATGAGGCAAAAATTAGAATACAATAAGAATAAATACAGTACACAACTGTACAGAATAGAATAAAATAAAATAAATATACAATAAGATAAAAATAGAATACAAATACAAATACTATATACAACTGAGTAAAAATACAACGATGACAGAAAGGATTATTGCACTTAGTATTATTGCATATGTATGAGTTTACTGTGAGTTTGTCACTGCAGCCCACGCCTTCCACATTACACGCAGTTTTCTTAACATACAAATACTGACTACAGCAGCTTTATAACGGACTCTACTGCAGTGCAGATTCATGTTTGGACTTTAAAAACATGTAAAA
Source organism: Aulonocara sp. 'chitande type north' Nkhata Bay (assembly GCF_057382095.1). Taxonomy (NCBI): domain Eukaryota; kingdom Metazoa; phylum Chordata; class Actinopteri; order Cichliformes; family Cichlidae; genus Aulonocara; species Aulonocara sp. 'chitande type north' Nkhata Bay. Next base: position 1,213,267 of record NC_141358.1, on the reverse strand, counting down.
CCTGATCGCTTGTACAGAAACACGGGCACGCCTCCGTTTGTTTTTTTTAAACGTGATGTCTGTGTGGAAATAAACAGCCCGAGCTGGCTGTGATATCTATTCTGCTGTGTTTTTAGCTGGTGTTCCAGTGATGCCGGGTGGGGCGCAGGGGGAAACAATTTCTCTGTCATTATAGTCATTACCCCGGCCGTTATCATCACGGATGTTAGTCTAAGAAGTCTGCATTAACACAGGCCTTGTGAAGATGGGATAGTATTATCCTTCACGAGGGTGAGGATGCTTCCCATTGGCTCAGTCAGAGAAGTTCAGTTAGCTGAACTCTGTGTTCATTGGTTTTATTTATTTACTCCCTCGATGGCAGTGCGTCGCACTCTCTTATTGTCCCAGCTTAAAAGAAAGCAGGAGATGGAAAACTGAGGCAGGGTTTAAGCTATCACTTTGCTCCAAAGTGCCACATAGCGCTACAGAAGCAATAATCAGGCATATTCTACAAAGGAACTTTTGTGTTCTCGACTTTTACGCGTCTACGGGAGTTTTACTTTACGATCCTTTGTACGCTACCTAAGCGACCAATGATGGCGCAGCACGCGAACGACGGGGGGCTCTTTAAGTGTGCCCTACAAGATGAAGCCGGCCTCCTGTGTGGGCTTTGTTTGAAGAGGTCGCGCTCATAATCAAATCGTCGAGGGAGTTGCAGCAGGATGTTTATGGGGATGTGAGGTAGAATGATTTAGGAACCGCAGGGGTTTCCGCACCACAGACGCTACTGTGCATCCACACGTATTCACGCTCAGTCCCACATATAAACACATGCATGTCCCTCTGCATTCTGCAAAGATCCCCATAATCTAGTGAAGCCAAAAACCGCCGCCTAGCTAAACTCCACCGACACCACTTTTATGTTCAGTAAAATATCTTAACAAGTGCTGTTTCATTTTGTTGTGCTCGGTGGCTGCGCTGTAAAACGTGCCTTTCCCACAGTGTGAGCAGGGGAGGCCAGGCGGGGAGGAAAGGGCAGACAGACAGGAAGCGAGAGAGGAAGAGTCCATCAATTCAGTGTCCATCCGCCAAAAGCTAACCTTGATCCTACACCTGAACCGAGTCCAGCGTTAATCACCCGCACAGGGTCAACGTACTCGAGCGCAGCTGTAAATAAAAACAATTCCTCGATTTATGTGCGCCTCACTTGCTGCCTAATGGCTACCATGTGTTTGCAGGAATCGCACGCATCCCTGCCGCGGTGCGCAACATCCCTCCCGTGGGAAAACCACCTAAGCCTAAGGTCAGAAGAGACGTGAGCGTTCCTGCTATTATTCCATTCTCAGACCATCTGCAGTCCTCCGCTATATCCAACTCCTAAAAATATTTACATCCTAAATCAGAGTCAGGTAGGTCTTTCCCAGGAAAAAAGAAAAAAAACCCACGGAGGTCATGTGTTTTGTTTCCAGAAGCAACAACGGTGATCCGCATGGTGTAATTAAAAGAATACGTCAGGGTATTGATGGTTATTATGGCTACGGTAGCTGAAAAAAGACAAGTCAAAGAAAATAAAAAAGGAGAAGGTAAACAAGATAATGTCATGCAATATTCAAGATTCATGCCTCGCACCTCCACAGAGACGATCGCCTTACAGAGGCGTCACACATTAACCCAAACTAGACACCGAAGCAGCCCACACTCAAGCCCGTACAAGGGAAAGTCCAACTGTGAGAGTTTGGGGTCTTATGGGGCCAAACGTGTGCTTGACTGCACTCGGTCCAACCCGACCGCTCAGCGATTGCCTCGAGAACGGCGGACTGGCAGCAGCAGCTGGACCTTTAATGAGAGCTTAAAAAAAGCTAAAGGCTTAAGTGAAGAAAGCGCTCTTTTGTGGCAGAGAGAGGAGAAAAACACACGTTTAGCTCTTTCTGTGTTCGCCTGCTTGTGTTTGTGCACCTCCACCTACACCACCCGTCGCCTCCAGCGGCAGACGCGGAGTTTAACAGTGAAGCTCCATCCAAAGCAAACAGCACACTGCCTCTGTTTCACTCTAGATTTCCACTACTTGGAGTTTTTGTTTTCTAAAAGGTGCTCTTTGTCCCCGCTGACGTGTTTTATCTGGCGAGGCGCGTGGGAGTGCCCCTTACTTAAAGGAGGCCTGTTTGGCTGCAGCAGATACAACCACGTGAATATATTACGCTGACAGTTGGGAGCAAATTGGTTATTAGCCCTCGCAGACCTTTTTCCAGCACCCCACACCTCCACTCCTGCAAAATTTACCTTGAAGCAGAGCTTTTAGCCAGACAGCTGCAGCGTGTACCTCGCAGTTGCAACAACTTCTCGCTTTATTCGCAGCCCATACAGATGAGCACACAGAGCCCATTTCAGTTTGAAAACAATAAAAGGTTGTCTGGAATTTGGTGCTAAAAATAGGTTTTTATACACTATACTAAGACAAGCTCAGTGTTTTTTCCTTCTCCACCTAAACGGCAAGCCCAGAGGTGATCCCAGCTAGCCCACGCATGTCGGCATACAAAGCCAGACATTCATACGTCCGCCGTCCTTGACGCCCACAGCTCTGACAGCATAGAAAAGGCAGCGGCCAACGGGATGGAGAGAAACGTAGAGCAGATATTTCATGGAAAGGAAAAACAGAGTCTGCTGAATGAATGTTTTTAGCATTGAATTCAGAAGGAGCAGTGTTTCAAAGCTGACCACTTTTAATTATTGAGAAAAGCAAAGGTGGAACTGCACAGTAGCACTGGAAGAAAAAGGTTGTTCATACCATAGAAAGAAATACTGTCTGAGGGGTTGGGGCAGATATTTATCCACTCGTACAGTTTGAAGGCACAGTCTGCTTTTAAACCTCCATGTGGCTGTAAAGGGAACCGATCAAACGGCTAGCTTGGTTTACAGACGTGTTAGTCCATACGTACGTATTTAACCTTCACAAGAATTTGAAACGATCTCTGTGAAGCTTGTGGATGGATCTGACTTAGTACTTGAAGTCACTGGCAGACCGAACAGCAGAGGAGTTTGAAGTTCTTGCTGTCACCGTGTCTCTTGATCAGTGTTTTGGTCTTTTATAAGATTTAATTTTCTGTTCTGTGGCGTGTCGTGCACTCGACGCCTGAAATAGTGTGAGGTGGAACGTGAAGCTAAACTCTGAGGCTTTTATTCTTCTTGGCCTTTCCTTCAGCTGTCGTGGCTTGGACTGAACTTCACCTGTTTGATTCAGTTACATTGAATCCTCTGGTGTAAACTTTTTTTCAGGAACTTTTCCCAATTTTAAAGCCTAACATTCACAAAACTGTTGCTTTTAATTTTACCAGTGGCCTTTAAACTGCAGCAGCATCCTGTTGCCTGGGTTTTAATTCCCAGTGAAACTGTTAGCCAATGACCACACCCTGATAACCGTACTCTCTGACTCTTAGAATGACCACAAATCACAAAACTGAATTTTTTGACTGAGACCATAAACTCATTAGGAGAGTGTACTGCAGTTAGGGGGAAAGGGCTGTTTTTGGTATAAACCTCTACAGGATCTTGTTTTTGCAGCTAAAAGTATCGTTGCCTGGTGGCCATACAACAACAACAAAGAAGATCCATGAATTGAACTTTATCCAATATAACAGGAAATCCATCCTAAGACATTCAGATAGACTTTAGTTAACCAGGATAGTTGGGCATGGTATAATTGTTTAACAGTTAATAATAGTATTTACTAGGATGCTAGCAATCTCTTTGCACACTGGCATCATGTTTAATACTAGAAGCAGGTTTCACAGAAAACTTGTCTGTAAGGCCTCAGCTGAAAAAATAGCAGCTTCTTCCTTTAATGAGCATCAAGAACTTTGGCCGTGGGTGTGGGAAGGCAGGGCTCACTGATCTGTGTTCAGCTTATCTCTGAGACCTGGCAGACAGAGAGGTTTGAGTTAAGACTGTTCTCATGCCACGCCATGACATCACTGCCTCCGAAGCATTAAATACCAGGCACTACAGATACATTTCTCCGATGGGGTTAAAATGAAAGTCTAAAAACCTATAGCTAACAGTTTGAAAACACTGTAAATCTTTTGACAATCCATAATGCGTTTTGGCTGTTTCACCTCCGTGCCTTCATGCTCTAGTTTGTCAGTCATTTTAAAGCACCTCTGTTATCTTCATGCTTCACTGGATTGTGGGAAACATCCACAGTGAGTCAGCACCCGCTGTTATGGCGAAGCATTCCTTTGCCATTGCTTTATTTCTTCTGTTTTAATTTAGAGCTGCACTTTGGGAATCTCCCTTTCACGGGGGGCAGCTGATGCATGTCTGCCGAGGTTGTGGGGTCTTTCGGTGTGGCTGTAGGTGTACGAAAGCATGAATGTGTGGGAGATGGGACATGATGCTATATGTCCAAGTGTGCGAAGCTTTCTAAAAGCATCTTGTTGTAAATTATTTCCCATTAAAAGTCATCAAATAACTAAACCCAGTCTGTGCAGCAGGGACGTGTGCACTGAGTGTGGTATCAGTTACATTAGCATTAACACTGTTACTGTTGTCCAACGGGCCCGGCACACTGGACACGCGGCCTAGCACCAGGTCGCTAACGGCCTGCTATTAATTTGTCACTGTGTTCAGGAGGGTTGTTTACAGAGGAATTGACACCAGTGTATGAATGTGAGAGTGAATGAATAGTGGAATTGTACAGCGCTTTGAGGGCCCCGAAATGCGCTATATAAATGACATCCATTATTATTATTATTAATTTAACCTACACCATAGCATATTAACTTCTGCCACCAGTGTTGATACTAAAAGTGGTTTTAAATTGGCAGCAGCTTAGTGAACGGCATTCCACTTTTTTCTGGATACTTGGGCTGGAGCTGGAATAACAGTCAGCCTCGGACCATTTAGGGATGTATATGGCTGCTCGCTTCAACTCACCCGAGTTTCTTTTAGTTGTTACTTATTGAATAGTCACAATTTACATATCTGAAGAAGAGTGTAAACTTTCATGGCTGTTCTCTTATCTGTCACTTAGCACGTAAGAACGCCGTAGGCTTGTGTGATGTCATTTTGATGCATGTGGCTAAAAGTGTTTCGGTTTTCGTGTTATTTTGCTTCTCAAACTTCCATATGTCTGTCCCCTCACAAGAATCTCTGCATCTCTTACGTATCCGTCAGATTTTAGTGAAACAAGATTAATTTGTCTTCGATGTGACTGTTTGCTCGAGTGAGACAGAACATGTGAAGGACAGGGAGGGACACATGTCACCGAAAGAGAGCAGAACGAGTGACGATGGCAATGAGACCTGCTAAAATGGTCTGTAGTCGGCGGCACTGACAAACAGACAAGAGGCCGACATGTCCGCATGCCTCTATAAAAGCAAAAAATCAAGGTGGCAGAGTTAAAGATGTGGGAATTACCAGGATGGACAGGATTAGGAATGAGTACATCAGAGGGGCTGTTCAGGTTGAGCGGGTTCTAACGTGGACTTCCGGTTTGGCGATGAGTGAGTGAGGTAGACGCAGCAGTAGCTCCGCTTAATTTTGATCTTAAAACTCCAAATAGACCGTAATTATACGCTGTAACTGAAGGTAACTTAAACTACTATCTGATGAAGTGGCTGGGTGTCTGCAGGCCAGCTGAAAATGCCCAAAAAGGTTTAGCCAAAGTTGGACACGCTGGACGGGGAAGGCCCGAGGGAAGCCTCCGGCCACAGTAAAGACGCCAGCGGAAGCGTCACGAGCACAGACAATACAGTGTTGGGGGCTAGTGCGGCATTCCGCTCCGAACTGGCCGGTGTTAAGGCTGAAATTTGTGACAAAATTGAAAATAAGATCTCAGAAGTCACAGCAGTATTAAGAGGGGAGATAGCCAGCTTGAAAGCTGAGAATGACAAAGCCATAACAACCGATAAAGCGTGGTAAAGTGTTGGCATACCTAAAATCATTGAGATCAGATGTAATTTTCTTACAGGAGACACATCTTAAAAATGATGCACATTGCAGGACTACAGCTAAGTGGATAGGGCAGGTTTATCACTCAAGGTTTTCCGCAAAGGCAAGGGGTACAGCAATAAGTATTCATAAAAATGTGCCATTCATACATAAATCTACTCTGGCAGATAAAGAGGGGAGATATATCATGGTGGTAGGAGAAATTCAGTCTATAGCAATCACATTGCTGAATGTCTATGGCCCGAATAGGGATGACCCGGAGTTCTTTAGAAAAAGGTTTAGCTTGATCGCGGATATTTCAACTACAAACTTGATACTTGGGGGAGACTTTAATTTCGTCTTAGATACCTATCTGGACAGGTCGTCAGCTCAGAGAATTGCGCCATCAAATGCTTCTAGGTTTCTGAAATCGTTTATTGATCATTTCGGTCTTGTGGATGTTTGGAGAACCTTGAATGCAACCGGAAGGGAATATTCCTTTCACTCTGGGGTTCATAATACGTGCCCCCGTATAGACTACTTTCTATTAGATAGTAAACTGTTACATGGAGTCCAGAGTAGTAAATATCATAATATCCTTATATCAGATCATAGCCCAGTGTCTATTTCACTAGTTTTACTGGAATCAGGTGGCATTATAAACACTGGCGATTAGACCCTCAACTTCTTCTTCAAAAGCTACTGAAAACAGAATCAGTCCTCACAGTTCCCAACTAGGATAAATGTGAAGCCAGAGGATAAAAAGCTACCCCAGTGAGCTGAAGGCACTAAAGAGCTTTAAGATATTATGTGGATCTTTTTCACTTCTTGGTCACCTGCTGCACTCTGACTGTGTTCTTACTGTCTCGAGGTGCCTGCTGTTGTGACTTGATGCTATATAAATAAAACTGAACTGAACTCAGGATCATAACCCGCTTGTGTCAGAAGCTGATGTGTTTAAGCTGCATGTACATGCAGACGCCAACCCAGTCACCTCACCCAGCTTTGTTTTTGTCACTGTATGTGTTATGTCTACATTATGTCTTCATAAAAAGTCTGATGATGTTACAGCGGTGGGCAGTGCTACTCCTGTGCAGCGTCTCTGATCATACGTGGTCTCCAGAGTGGGACTGCAGGGGCTCATTACAAAAGGCTCGTGTTAAACACCCGTCGCTGCTGCTGCCGCTGTCAGATGGCCCGTCGTTGTGTTGTCTTTGTGGGTTTGCTCACAGACGTGTGGATTCCAGCTCAATATTTATCTACGTGAGTTCCACCGAGTCACATCATGATCACAGCCAGGAAGCCGTGGAGGAGCACAGCTGTCGACGACTGTTGTTTCAGGTGATACCAAAACAGCTCAGACAGAGATAAGAGCCGTATCAGCCAAATCAGGGATACCACAAATAGACTTAAACATAATTAACCACTTAACATCCACCAGGTCACAGGAGGTCCTGTTTAGGGTTATTGTTGGCTTTATGTTAGATAAATAGGAAGACTATAAAAAACTGCATGATGTTACCTTTCCAATAACTTTTCCTATTACGTTTCTTTCATTTTCCTCTCTCTCTTTAAAGTTTTTACACTTTGGTAATCGAAGTAGGCAAAATGCATATAAGAAGATTCCTACTCTTAACTAAAGATATATCACAAATTACCAGGAAGAGGTTAAGGAAATTTGAGATCTGAAGAGTCACCCATGGAAAAGGAATTAACACCTCATGACCAGCCGTTGCAGCAGAATGGCTTCAGTTAATCAGTCAATCAATCCCTTTGGTGGACTTAATATTATACTGAAGTGCAAATAATAATACAGTGATGAAAATTCTCAGGAGTAGAACAGAGTGGGAGATTGTTGCAACGTCTGCAGTGATGTGGTCACTCTGCACGTATATTCTGGTTAAAAGATCTACATAAATGTGAATGCAACGCAATCAGTTTACAGGTTGATCCTTATTCCTACCCCTCATCATGGCCATGAGCTGGGGGTAGTGACCAAGAGAATGAGACACTAGTTAAGATACAAGCAGCAGAAATTAGCTTCCGGTGGATGGATGCATGCATGCATGCATGGATGCGTGGATGGGTGCATGGGTTGATGGATGCATGGATGGATGGATGCATGGACCGATGGATGGATGGGTTGAATATTGTATATTGTATATTGCATAGCTTTTTTTTTTTGTTATACGTAAAATTGTATTGTATTTATTTAAATTTTTACTTTTTAATTATTTTATTTGCATTTTTTAATCACTAGGGTTTGAGAGTAACAAAATTTCTATTCTCTGTATGTCCTGTACATGTGGCAGAATTGACAAATAAAGTTGACTTGACTTGACTTGATGGGTGCATGGGTAGATGGATGGATTGATGGGTGCATGGATGGTCAGGATTCAGCCTCAGCAGGGTCCATGCTGTGCTGAAAAGCAGAGTCCTGCTGAGCTCAGATCAGTAGTCGGAGGACGCTGAGTGTGGAGGTCGGCAGCAACACTGTAAGCTGTCCATTACATTTAGGCCCCGAGACTAAATGGAAGTAGACAGAAGTTAATTTAACACACACACACACCAACAGTAACCTCACAAAGCACAGCTTCCCTGAGTAATAGACCCGACAGACACCGTAACAGACTTCAAATACTCATACACACATTTCACACTCTGCCCTCCTAAGCCTCTGCCCAATAAAAACCCAGTGCTGGAGCACACTCCCTGTAGTGCAGTATAATCATTCCTTCGAGCTGCCACAGTGACAGTTTGAAAAGCTGCTGTATTAATGTCTGGGGGGGCAGTGGTCACTTGATAGTTACGGTGGGTGTCAGGTGAAAAACTCGAATCTCCAATAGTCTGTTTTTTTCAGCGTCTAACAAAAGGAGCTTTGTGCCAGATGTGATTCAGTCTTGCGAAATAAAACCTGAATGAAATGTGTTTGTTTTGCCTAACACGGTACTGTTACATACACATCACTAAGAGGTTAAAGTGGATATGCTACAATCACAACAGCCCTGCTCATTGGGTTGCAACACTTTCTAGATCAGTACCTGTCCTGATGAGCTCTGAAGTGAAATACAGGGACGCTATCATAATAATCATAATAACAGTGTAAATGTGGCAGTGAGGTCATTCAGATACTGCTGGCATCACAGATACACAAGGTTGGCATCTATGTCTTGACACACTACCTGTGGTTATATTAGACACACACAGACCCACTCAAGCAGTTGTGATGAGTCCACATCGATTAATCACCTGGAAAAATCTGCCTGTGAGTTAAACTTCTGAGGTCTTAATGAAAAAGCGTGTTGTGCTGATCTGTTGTCTGACTGTGCTTTTACAAATGTTGCATCATTTAATGCTAAGAAGTCAGCTTTGTGCCTGTTTGTGTCCTCTGTAGTCAAATATAGCTTTTACCAACTTCGTCTTATTTTGAAGGCTAAGCATTACGTACCACATAAGGATCTTGAAAAGCTTATTCATGCCTTTGTGACCTCCAGATTACTACAGACAGGGTCGTCCATTCCTCTTCACCATCTACACTGCAGACTTCTCCCACAATTCCACCCAGTGCTTCCTGCAGAAGTTCTCTGATGACTCTGCAATAGTCGGCCTCATCACTGATGGGGACGACAAGGAGTACAGAGGTCTGACCCAAGACTTTGTGGACTGGTGCCAGCTGAACTACCTCCAGATCAACGCCAGTAAAACCAAGGAGCTGGTGGTAGACTTCCGCAGGCACAAGCATTCTCCACTGCAACCACTGAACATCCAAGGTATGGACATTGAGGCTGTGGACAGCTACAGGTACCTTGGTGTTCATCTGAACAATAGACTGGACTGGACTCATAACTCAGACGCCCTCTACAGGAAAGGGCAGAGCAGGCTGTACCTGCTGCGGAGACTCAGGTCGTTTGGGGTGGAGGGCCCACTCCTGAAGACCTTCTATGACTCTGTTGTGGCTTCTGCTATCTTTTATGGCGTGGTCTGCTGGGGCGGCAGCATCTCTGCTGGGGACAGGAAGAGACTGAACAGGCTGATCCGAAGGGCCAGCTCTGTTCTAGGATGCCCTCTGGACCCAGTGGAGGTGGTGAGTGACAGGAGAACGGCGGCTAAGCTGTCATCCCTGATGGACAACATCTCCCACCCCATGCAGCAGACTGTGACAGCACTGAGCAGCTCCTTCAGTGGGAGACTGCGGCACCCACGGTGTGGGACGGAGAGATTTCGCAGGTCTTTCCTCCCACTGCTGTCAGACTCCATAATAAAGACTTTAACTGAACAAACACACACATCCATACATATGCAACTAGAAAGTGCATTTTCTGAAGAAACTGCAGTGTGAATGCTTGAATCTGAATGTATGCACTTAAATGAATTAATTACTGAATTTTGAGTTAAAAATTTTGAATGAGACAAAAAAAAAAAAAACAACCTGAATTTAACCTGAAAACAAAAGTGCTGAACTGCTAAAAGCTGAAGGTTACACAGAAGAAGGAGTTGGAAAAAAACTGAAAATGTTTTAAATGTAAATTAGAAAACCCTAAGAAATGAGAAAAGAACATTCAGAGTCAGAAAACATCTGAATGAATATTAAAAGGTCATATTCTTTGAATCACTGAATGACTCAAATGTGATCCCTCCACTTTGATCCACACAGTTTAAAAAGTTTAAATGCCTGAGCTTTGAAAGATACGGTGTTGGAAAGAGAACAATAATGGCGACAATTTGAGGGTAAAATGATGGCTGTAACACTGTGGACACAGCAGCAGTTGAAAGAGAAGTGCTTAAGATGAATCTTGGTACAGTGGCAGGCAGAGCTCGTTAAGCAGGCAGGTGTGAGCCTGGTTGCTATAGTGACCGCACCCAATGGCTCCATACACACGTACACAGACATGCGCCTCACTTTTGCTGCTTAAAATGAACAGAAAAGTCAGGCCCAAACAAATCGTTCCCAAATGAAAAGTAAAAGTCGTATTGACAAAATTCTTTCACCGTGAGTGACAGCAATGTCTAGTCTACTGAATTCTCAGTTTTCATGCCTGTGGAGTTTATTATATGGACGTGGTGACAGTGGAAAGACACCATGCTCTTCTGATTTTCAAACGAACCTTCTGAGCCATTTTAACATTAGAGTCTATGGAAGAGTTGGAGGGAGGAGGCTGTGCATTAGTGACATTTACGAAAGAACCATAACACCTAGGACAATAGTAAACACATTGGATGAAAGAGGACAGCGATGGCTACGTTTTGAGGGTAAAATCATACCTGTAGAGCAAACGCTGCGGACACAGCAGCAGTTTTAAAAAAGATTTTAAGATTAATTTTTTTGCTCCTCTCACTCTAGCAGTTGAGCTGCCTCACTCTAGCCCCAACATTCCGTCCCATACACACCCATTATAAACTCTGAAACGGGTGAAAAAACATCATGAAACTTAAACTGGAACTGAAGAAAAAGTATAATAGATATTGAAAAGATAAATACAAGTTGAATAGTTGAATGTCTTGTCTTCGTTTTAAAGTTTGAATGGTGGCTCTATGTCAATGTATGTGGAAGTAGATACAGTTTAAAGAGGAGGAAGTTGAATGAGAATTTGAAGGGTCTCCCCATTGAAATACATTATAAATTTTTGTTGAAAAAAGTTGAATAAAATTAAAAATATAAATGTTAAAAATGAGAAAAATAGAAGCAATGTTGTCCAAAAGAATAGGAATCTAACGGTGTTTGAATGGTTTTTCTAAGTTGAACGGTTTTGAAGGAGATAGATTACAAAAAACGTACGGAATACAGAATAATAATAAAATAGAACTAGAAAGTGCATTTTCTGAAGAAACTGCAGTGTGAATGCTTGAATCTGAATGTATGCACTGAAATGAATTAATTGCTGAATTTTGAGTTAAAAATATTGAATGAGATTAAAAAAAAACAAAAAAAAAACAACGAATTTAACCTGAAAACAAAGGTGCTGAACTGCTAAAAGCTGAAGGTTACACAGAAGAAGGAGTTGGAAAAAAACTGAAAATGTTTTAATTGTAAATTAGAAAAACCTAAGAAATGAGAAAAGAACATTTAGAGTCAGAAAACATCTTTAAAAGGTCATATTCTTTGAATCACTGAATGACTAAAATGTGATCCCTCCACTTGGACCCACACAGTTTAAAAAGTTTACATCTCTGAGCTTTGAAAGACAAAATGTTGGAAAGAGAACAACGATGGCGACGTTTTGAGGGTAAAATGATGGCTTTAACACTGTGGAAACAGCAGCAGTTGAAAGAGAAGTGCTTAAGATGAATTTTGGCAGAGTGGCAGAGAGAGCTCGTTAAGCAGGCAGGTGTGAGCCTGGTTGCTATAGTGACCGCACCCAATGGCTCCATACACACGTACACAGACATGCGCCTCACTTTTGCTCCTTAAAATGAACAGAAAAGTCAGGCCGAAACAAATCGCTCCCAAATGAAAAGTAAAAGTCGTATTGACAAAATTCTTTCACCGTGAGCGACAGCAATGTCTAGTCTACTGAATTCTCAGTTTTCATGCCTGTGGAGTTTATTATATGGTCGTGGTGACAGTGGAAAGACACCATGCTCTTCTGATTTTCAAACGGACCGTCTGAGCCATTTTAACATTAGAGTCTATGGAAGAGTTGGAGGGAGGAGGCTGTGCATTGGTGACATTTATGAAAGAACCATAACACCTAGTACAATAGTAAACACATTGGATGAAAGAGGACAGCGATGGCTACGTTTTGAGGGTAAAATCATACCTGTAGAGCAAACGCTGTGGACACAGCAGCAGTTTTAAAAAAGATTTTAAGATTAATTTTTTTGCTCCTCTCACTCTAGCAGTTGAGCTGCCTCACTCTAGCCCCAACATTCCGTCCCATAAGCACCCATTATAAACTCTGAAACGGGTGAAAAAACATCATGAAACTTAAACTGGAACTGAAGAAAAAGTATAATAGATATTGAAAAGATAAATACAAGTTGAATAGTTGAATGTCTTGTCTTCGTTTTAAAGTTTGAATGGTGGCTCTATGTCAATGTATGTGGAAGTAGTAAGAGTTTAAAAATGAATAAGTTGAATGAGAATTTGAAGGGTCTCCCCATTGAAATACATGGGAAATTTTGGGAAATTTTTGTTGAATAAAGTTGAATAAAATTAAAAATATAAATGTTAAAAATGAGAAAAATAGAAGCAGTCATGTCCAAAAGAAGAGGAATCTAATGGTGTTTGAATGGTTTTTCTAAGTTGAACGGTTTTGAAGGAGTAGGAGTACAAAAAACGTACGGAATACAGAATAAAATAGAATAAAGATTAGAAGAACAATACTGTGAATGCTTTTCAAGCATTCACACTAATAAAGATTAGAAGAACAATACTGTGAATGCTTTTCAAGCATTCACACTAATAATACTAAGTGCAATAATCCTTTCTGTCATCGTTGTATTTTTACTCAGTTGTATATAGTATTTGTATTTGTATTCTATTTTTATCTTATTGTATATTTATTTTATTCTACTGTATATAGTATTTTATTTTATTCTATTCTGTACAGTTGTGTACTGTATTTATTCTTATTGTATTCTAATTTTTGCGTCATAACTTTTGCACTGTCCACTTCCTGCTGTGACAAAACAAATTTCCCACGTGTGGGACTAATAAAGGTTATCTTATCTTATCTTATCTTATCTTATCTTATCTTATTACTGTAATTCCCTTTACTTTGGTCTCCACGCTGCTCTTCTCCATAGATTACAGCTTGTCCAAAATGCCGGGGCACGCCTTTTGACTGGTACCTGAAGGTTTACCTCTATCAACCCTGTCCTTGCTGATTTGCACTGGCTTCCCATCAAATACAGCATCTAATTTAAAATACTGCTGCTTACCTTCAAAATTATAAATAATACAGCACCTAGCTATCTCGCCAAACTTCTTAGACCATACACCCCTGGGAGAGCCCTCAGATCATCTGACCAATTACTCTTGGTACAGCCTAGATCTCGGCTTAAGACCAGAGGTGACCAGTGCGTTTGCACTGGTTGCACCTAACCTGTGGAACAACCTTCCCATTGCTATTCGCGCGTCTGACTCCATCCAATCACTTAAATCACGATTAAAAACTCACTTATTTAATCTTTCTTTCCCGGTTAGTTAACACCTGTATTTTATACTCAATTCTAATTTTCTCTTTCTGTATATCTCCTTCTACTTAAAACCTGTGTGTTCTTAGCAAGTCTGATTTGATACTTTCATTCTTGTGTAATTAGTGCCATTGACCTGTTAGCATATTCAGTACTTTGTTAATGGTCTTATATTATTCATGTTTTAACCTGCTGTTTTATTGCGAAGCACTTTGGTATAACGTTGGTTTTTAAATGTGCTGTATAAATAAAGTTGTATTGTACTGTTTGTGATGCTTGTGGCTTTGGCACTACTTGAGAATGAGCTGAATCATGACCTGACTGGATCACATACTGGAAAATACTTGAATAATAATGTAGAAACCTCACTGACTCCTGTTAACCTCTTTTTTCACAAATCCATCTTTATTTTAATTGGTTAGCATGCTAGCATTAGCCATGACAGACCAGTGATAGAAATAAACTGAACTATTAAATCAACTAACTTCAGCTAACAGTGTGAAATCTTCTTGTAGAGAGAAAACGAGAGCTTACAAAATCAGTTACATCATCGGGAGATGATATTTTATTAAAAGATGTTTTTTTTTATTTAATAAGACAAATTATATTCTATTATCTCAGATGGTGACTTGATGAAAACTTCATCACAGATACCAACTTTAGCGTCCATTAAGTTGTGTAACTTGAAGATGACGCGTTAAACCAACACAAACAGGGAGACGTGACATCACATTGACAGGGATGATGGGGGGAAAAAAATCAAAAGAATTATATTTATATATCATAAATATAAATAAAATCATAAATTATAAATCCTTTTGAAAAGCATATAGATCTTAACATTCGCTGTATATGTGACGATGTTTGTGGAAAGTTTTGTTAGACTGGCGCTCCTGTTAGGGAAAGGATAGGCTACATACGTACATGTATAGTAAAATGTTCCTAGACCTCCATCCTCTGGAAACCTTCTATATCACTTTATTTTATATCAAACAAAACCAGTACGAGTCTGAAGTCAGCATCAAATAAAAAGGTTTTTTTAAACATGAACAATATCATATTGGAATATATGGAATACTATAATACAAATCAAATCAAATCACTTTTATTGTCACATCACATGTGCAGGCACACTGGCACAGCACATGCGAGTGAAATTCTTGTGTGCGAGCCCCACAAGCAACAGAGATGTGCAAACACAACAACACAAACGAGCAAAATACAAGAATGGCCAACCTGAAACTAATAAATATATGTACAATATATAATAGTGTGTGCATTTCTGGATGTGTATACTAAATATTTTCCTACGTGTGTGTGTGTGTGTGTGTGTGTGTGTGTGTATACACATTTTTACAAATTAAATAGTAAAAAAAAATAAAATAAAATAATAATAATAAAATATATAAAATATACAGAGTTGAATATGTGCAAAACAAGTGGCATTTATATACAGTGTGGAGTGCATAATGTTGAAGTTCCAGTAGTGAAGCTGAGGTGTCTATGAAGTGTTCAGCAGTCTGATGGCCTGATGGAAAAAGCTGTCTCTCAGTCTGCTGGTTCGGGACCGGATGCTGCAGAACCTCCTTCCTGATGGAAGCAGTCTGAACAGTTTATGGCTGGGGTGACTGGAGTCCTTGATGATCCTCCCCGCTTTCCTCAGGCAGCGCTTCCTGTAGATGTCTTGGAGGGAGGGAAGCTCACCTCCAATTATCCGTTCAGAGCACCGCACTACTCGCTGGAGAGCTTTGCAGTTGTAGGCGGTGCTGTTGCCATACCAGGTGGTGATGCATCCAGTGAGGATGCTCTCAATGGCACAGTGATAGAAGGTCCTGAGGATGCGGGGGCTCATGCCGAATCTTTTCAGTCTCCTGAGAAAGAAGAGGCGCTGCTGCGCCTTCTTCACTGTTTTGTTTGTGTGTACTGACCACGTAAGATCCTCAGCCAGATCAAAGTCAAAGTCAACTTTATTGTCAATTCTGCCACATGTACAGGACATACAGAGAATAGAAACTTCGTTACTCTCAATCCCTAGATAAAATAGAAAATGAACATTTAAATATAAGAGTGATTAAAAATGCAAGTAAAATATTTTAAAGTAAAAAAAATTAAATAATATAATACAATTTTACATATAACAAGAAAGCTATACAATATACAATATAAGGGTAAATGACATTGAGTGCAAACCAGGCAGAGTAGTGCAAATAGGCAAATAGTGCAAATGGAGATTTGGTAATGTACGGTATGAGATAGTGTAACACAAAGTCTTATGAGGTAAGATGTACTCCAAGGAACCGGAAGCTGCTCACTCTCTCCACAGCAGCGCCGCTGATGGTGATGGGGGTGTGCAAACTTCACAATGATGTTGGAGCTGTTAGTGGCCGTGCAGTCGTAGGTGTAGAGTGAGTACAGGAGAGGGCTCAGTACACACCCCTGTGGAGCACCAGTGTTCAGTGTGATGGGGGATGAGGTGATGCTGCCCAGTCTGACCACCTGGCGTCTGTCAGACAGGAAGCTAAGGATCCAGCTGCAGAGGGAGCTGCTCAGTCCTAGATTCTGCAGTTTCCTGTCCAGCTTCGAGGGAACGATGGTATTGAATGCTGAGCTGTAATCTACAAACAGCATCCTCACATACGTGTCTCTAATAGAATAGAATAGAATAGAATTAAACTTTATTGTCATTGCACATGCACAGGTACAGGGCAACGAAATGCAGTTTGCATCCATCCAGAAGTGCTTTAGTGATATAGATATATTACAATATATATTAGCAATAATATAGATACAGTGGGGCAAAAAAGTATTTAGTCAGCCACCGATTGTGCAAGTTCCCCCACTTAAAATGATGACAGAGGTCAGTAATTTGCACCAGAGGTACACTTCAACTGTGAGAGACAGAATGTGAAAAAAAAATCCATGAATCCACATGGTAGGATTTGTAAAGAATTTATTCGTAAATCAGGGTGGAAAATAAGTATTTGGTCACCTCAAACAAGGAAAATCTCTGGCTCTCACAGACCTGTAACGTCTTCTGTAAGAAGCTTTTCTGTCCCCCACTCGTTACCTGTATGAATGGCACCTGTTTGAACTCATCATCTGTATAAAAGACACCTGTCCACAGCCTCAAACAGTCAGACTCCAAACTCCGCCATGGCCAAGACCAAAGAGCTTTCGAAGGACACCGGGAAAAGTATTGTAGACCTGCACCAGACTGGGAAGAGTGAATCTACAATAGGCAAGCAGCTTGGTGTGAAAAAATCAACTGTGGGAGCAATCATCAGAAAATGGAAGACATACAAGACCACTGATAATCTCCCTCGATCTGGGGCTCCACGCAAGATCTCATCCCGTGGGGTCAAAATGATCATGAGAACGGTGAGCAAAGATCCCAGAACCACACGGGGGGACCTGGTGAATGACCTGCAGAGAGCTGGGACCAAAGTAACAAAGGTCACCATCAGTAACACACTACAACGGCAGGGAATCAAATCCCGCAGTGCCAGACGTGTTCCGCTGCTGAAGCCAGTGCATGTCCAGGCCCGTCTGAAGTTTGCCAGAGAGCACATGGATGATACAGCAGAGGATTGGGAGAATGTCATGTGGTCAGATGAAACCAAAGTAGAACTTTTTGGTATAAACTCAACTCGTTGTGTTTGGAGGAAGAAGAATACTGAGTTGCATCCCAAGAACACCATACCTACTGTGAAGCATGGGGGTGGAAACATCATGCTATGGGGCTGTTTTTCTGCCAAGGGGACAGGACGACTGATCCGTGTTAAGGACAGAATGAATGGGGCCATGTATCGTGAGATTTTGAGCCAAAACCTCCTTCCATCAGTGAGAACTTTGAAGATGAAACGAGGCTGGGTCTTCCAACACGACAATGATCCAAAACACACCGCCCGGGCAACAAAGGAGTGGCTCCCGTAAGAAGCATTTGAAAGTCCTGGAGTGGCCTAGCCAGTCTCCAGACCTCAACCCCATAGAAAATCTGTGGCGGGAGTTGAAAGTCCGTGTTGCTCAGCGACAGCCCCAAAACATCACTGCTCTCGAGAAGATCTGCATGGAGGAATGGGCCAAAATACCAGCTACTGTGTGTGCAAACCTGGTAAAGACCTATAGTAAACGTTTGACCTCTGTTATTGCCAACAAAGGTTATGTTACAAAGTATTGAGTTGTATTTTTGTTATTGACCAAATACTTATTTTCCACCCTGATTTACGAATAAATTCTTTACAAATCCTACCATGTGGATTCATGGATTTTTTTTTCACATTCTGTCTCTCACAGTTGAAGTGTACCTCTGGTGCAAATTACTGACCTCTGTCATCATTTTAAGTGGGGGAACTTGCACAATCGGTGGCTGACTAAATACTTTTTTGCCCCACTGTATGTGAGTATATTACAGAAATGGGTCTATTATGGTATGTTATAATGTACACGGTATGAAGTATGTTGTGAATATTCTATAACTATAAGTATGTACAGGCTGTAGTGAGTACAAGCTATGTACAGGATATGAACAGGATATAAATATGAAAAACTACACAGAATATGAAATAAATAACTTTACAGAATCTGGGATATACAGCTATACAGAAATGGGAACTATGCAAGTTGTAAACAGTTGTAGGATTAAAGATTATCGAATGTACAGAATGATTATTTACACAGAGCTATACAGTAGTGCAGTTAAGATAAGTGAGGGTGTAGATAGTTTCTACAGAGGCTATATAAAGTGCTAGTGGTTGTGAGTGGTGGTTCAGTCCATGTTATTATTGTGTGTTTGAGGGTACAGTTGTCCATTGTGGGTGTGTGTATGTTCAGTCCATGAGTTTAACGTGGGTCAGATGTCAGGAGGCAGAGTTCAGGAGTCTGACAGCTGTGGGGAAGAAGCTGTTCCGGTACCTGGTGGTCTTAGTCCGGAGGCTCCTGTGGCGCCTCCCAGAGGGCAGGAGGGTGAAGAGTCCATGTGATGGGTGACTGGGGTCTTTGATGATTTTCCCAGCCCTTTTCAGACACCGCTTCCTGTAGATGTCTTTTATGGCAGGAAGTGGTGCTCCGGCGATGCGCTGGGCAGTTTTCACGACCCTCTGCAACGCCTTCCGGTCCGAGGCAGAGCAGTTCCCGTACCAGACTGTTATACAGTTGGTCAGGATGCTCTCGATGGTGCAGCGATAGAAGTTCACCAGGATGTCTGAGGACAGGTGGTTCTTCCTCAGAGTCCTCAAGAAGAAGAGGCGCTGGTGAGCCTTCTTGACCAGCTTGGAGCAGTTGGTCGTCCAGGTGAGATCCTCGGAGATGTGGACTCCCAGGAACTTGAAGCTGCTCACACGCTCCACAGCCGTCCCCTTAATGTGGATGGGTGGATGTGGGTCAGCATTCCTCCTGTAGTCCACGATGAGCTCCTTGGTCTTCTCGGTGTTAAGCAGCAGGTTGTTTGTGTCGCACCACTCAGCCAGACGATCCACCTCCTCCCTGTAGGCGGCCTCATCGTTGTCACTGATGAGGCCAATCACCGTGGTGTCATCTGCAAACTTAATGATGGTGTTGGAACCATCAGCAGGTCTGCAGTCGTGGGTGAAGAGGGAGTAGAGGAAAGGGCTCATCACACAGCCTTGTGGTACAGCCTTGTGGCCTAATACATGTAGGTAACAGCGATGGAAGTAACCACTGTGGATATTTGGACCCTTCAACATGAGCATTTTGGCCGCTGACACTTTGCTTCAAATAGTTAAAGTGCTGAAATGTAATGCAATTAGCCTGGTTAGCAACATACAGATACACATATTAGTAAATAAATGCCAGTGTTCAAGCAAATTTTGATTTAGTTTTAGTCATAGTTTAAGCACTGGAATTCATGTTTTAGTCTGTTAAGTAAGATCACAGTAGGTTAAATCTGAAGTCAATTCAGCTAAAATGTAAAGTGTAAAGGTTTATCATGTTTTCACCTTTAAAGGTTGAAAGCATCTTACTTTATGTCTACTCTTCTTTTCCTCCCAAGCACTGACATTTTCTCACAATTTCATGAGAAACAGCCCACCCAAAAAAAGCTGCACCGTGTCTCGGGGACTGACAAATCGAACCTCACTGCACAAGGAGATTATGTCTGATTGGATCACTTGTCCCACACAGCTTAATTAGTTCCTATCCGGTTGTTCAGTCTGACGTCACTAGCCGTGTCTGGGTCTAAACTCCGCTGCAGGTCCATATATCAAACGATCACTATGGCATTACTGAGAGTTGAAAAACTGTCTAAAGTCTTTCATCTTTAATAAAATGATCAGCGTTCTGCTCTACCAGGTGTAACAATTGAGTTTAACATCCAGGCATCCATGAAAACGGAATTTATGACATTTAACGGAGTTAGAAGTTAGCAGGGAGTTAGCTCGCTAGCTTCTATCTAAATACAATATAGCATGTCCTGACTGCGGGGTTTTGGAAACAAATTAAAACGTACAGCTCTGCTATCACTTCCAACATAAATGAAGACAGAAATCAAATCAAATCAAATCAAATCACTTTTATTGTCACATCACATGTGCAGGTACATTGGTACAGCACATGTGAGTGAAATTCTTGTGTGCGAGCTTCACAAGCAACAGAGTTGTGCAAAATACAATAATGTAAACAAGCAAAATACAAGAATGGCTACATCTGAAACTAATAAATATATGTACAATATATAATAGTATATGCGTTTCTGGATGTGTATACTAAATATTTTTCTACGTGTGTGTGTGTGTGTGTGTGTGTGTGTGTGTGTGTGTACACATATTTTACAAATTAAATAGAGTAAACAATAAATAAAATATATAAAATAGAGATGGACCGATCCGATATTACGTATCGGTATCAAATTACTGGATCGGATATCGGAGAAAAATAAAAAATGTAATCCGATCCATTAAATATCACGAAAGCACCTCACAAAACTTGCGACACGCTGTAACTCACCTCAGAACGTTAGCACGGAGCAGCAGTATGCATCACGTGATAGAGCGGCTGTGGCATGCGGGACCTGTCGGTGGTCTGGATAGCATTTGGAGCTTCGCTAGCAACCCGGCATTTCATCTCCGACAAAGTTATCCCGAGAGAAGTAAAGCAAGTGTGTAAGTCCATCTCTGAATGTTTGTAAAGCATTCCAGCGTTAAGCTTAACAAGCGATATATGGAGCGACTGCCTCTTCTTGCTGCTACTTCAATCATGAAACTGCTTAACGATCAGCTGATCAGCTTTTCTGTCGTGAGTCCGTATCTCTTGTTTGTTTTTGGCCCACTTTGCACCAGAAAGAGGAAACCAGCGGCTGAACAACAGCAGCACGTTTAAGCTTGATCAGCTGTTGTTAGAATGTATTTAATATTTCTTTCTACTCGAGGATCTTTTTCTACGTAGCTGACGGCTGGTAACTGTGCAGGGGCGGATCTAGCAAAGTTTAGCCAGGGGGGCCGATAGGGCATGAACAGGGAAAAGGGGGCACAAAGACATACTTTTCTTTCTTATTCTCATTTAAAATGTCTAGCTTTTAATAAATAATTATCTGACACCCAAAGTTTTAATTTGATGTAAAATGAATAGAAGTCATTTACTGTATATAGTGACTATTAAGTCTAATATATATATACTGTATATACCCTAGTAAGCTATAGTACTTTTTCCTTTGGGAAGGTACCATCTGTGCAGTCTGCAATTTTGTTGAAGAAAGATGTTGAATCTATTTAATATTTCTTGAAAAATAATTGATTTCTGTGCTTTTTTTTTTTCACACTGCATCAAATTAAGGTTGATTACGTCGATTAAGCATCATGAGGTGGAGCGTGAGGGGTGGTTCCCTATTTTTTATTTATTTATTTTTGTTGTTGCTGGGAGTTGGAACCCTATTAGTTAGGTTGCTTAATATTTACGCTAAGTACTCTTTAAAATACCAGAATAGGGAGGATGGTGTAGGTTTGAGTTTATTAGATTGATCAGTATTGCTGAACTATGAAATATTTTTTTTTGCATATAGGTATAACAGAATAGCTTTAGTGTAGTTGTTGTTTTAAACTTGAGTATGAACTTATACAAAATGCAGCAAGATATTTTAAAAAACAGTTTTGTTGATTAAAAACACTATATCGGATTCATATCGGTATCGGCAGATATCCAAATTTATGATATCGGTATCGGACATAAAAAAGTGGTATCGTGCCATCTCTAATATAAAATAAAATATACAGAGTGAGACATGTGCAAAACAGTGGCGTTACTGTACAGTATGGAGTGCATAATGTTAAAGTTCCAGTAGTGAAGCTGAGGTGTCTATGAAGTGTTCAGCAGTCTGATGGCCTGATGGAAGAAGCTGTCTCTCAGTCTGCTGGTTCGGGACCGGATGCTGCAGAACCTCCTTCCTGATGGAAGCAGTCTGAACAGTTTATGGCTGGGGTGACTGGAGTCCTTGATGATCCTCCCCGCTTTCCTCAGGCAGCGCTTCCTGTAGATGTCTTGGAGGGAGGGAAGCTCACCTCCAATTATCCGTTCAGAGCACCGCACTACTCGCTGGAGAGCTTTGCAGTTGTAGGCGGTGCTGTTGCCATACCAGGTGGTGATGCATCCAGTGAGGATGCTCTCAAAAACTAAAACTAAACAGAAAACTAAACAGCAGTGACGTTTGTAGGGTTACTGAAGTTGGGCTAGCTGGTATATAATGATGTGCTACGTGACCGCTGGCGACACAGCTATGTTAGCATAATATAAACAAGCTAACTTTTTTTCCACTCGATAAAAGTTAACGTGAGTGTTCTCGGTGGTCAGGAACAAATGTAATCGCATGGCAGGATGCTGTAAAAGGACCAAACTTCAGCCAGGAGAACAACTGAGATAATCCATCCACAATACGAGGTTAGTCATTCATATACTGCTGCATGGGCTGGGCTGTAGTTACATCCTAAGGTTTTAAAAACTGAGCTTAAATAAATGATTAGCGGTAATAAAAGCCGAGGGATGTCAACAGTGATCACTGACTGTTTTAGGAGCTTTTTGAGATTAAATAGAAGAAAATACAAAATATTAAACATGTTAACAACACAAAAGCCATATTAAACGCAGACTACTTTAGGCCTGGAAGTAGGATTTGTCACGTCATCACTTTACGACCGGATAGGATCTCCCTGTAGAATATTTTCCTCCCATTTTCAATCATTGATGAAAGTGTCCGTACATTTCATCATAGTTTCGATAGTCATGTATTACTTTTTATTTAGTTTAGTCATGTTTTTGTCAGGGAAAACAGTCTTTGACAAAAGCTATGATGAGCACTAGTGGTCAGTGAAATTAACACTCATTAGTGCTAAGTAACAGATTAATAACACAGCAGAATTTCACTGAAACACAGACTGATGGGAGGTCTGCAAGAACCATATTGCTACTCTTCTTCATCTTTTATCCAAGTGGATGATTTTTATGAAAAGGGGGGAAAAAAACAAAGAAACCAAAACTGAAGCTTTTTAACTATGTAAAGTTGGACATTTTAACATCACTGCGCATTTAACGTAACTCTCTTACAAGGTCAGCCTAAAGCACAGGGGCAGATCTACAGGGGGGCATGAGGGGGGCAACTGCCCTGTTTTCTTAGAAGAGATAATCATACAATAAATAGTTTTAAGGTGTTTTTGTGGATATTGTCTTGACTCCATTTACATATCTGGGATTTTCATAAACTTCACTGAAGAAGTATGTGTAACCCCCATGTAAAAACCCAGAGTATCGACTTCCCTCAAGGCAAGGCAAGGCAAGGCAAATTTATTTGTATAGCACAATTCAACAACAAGGTGATTCAAAGTGCTTTACAGAGACATTAGAAACAAAAACAAATAAAAAGCATGATTTAAAATTGATTAAAACAAGCAAACAAACTAACTAACTAAACACACACCTTTCACACCTGTTCGCGCGATCTGAACCCTTATCGTAAGGGGAGCTACCAGTCCTTCTGTGGACGAGCTACTTTCTATTTTAAATTCCCTGAATTTAAAATACTCTCTAGACCCAGTCTAGACCCAGTCTAGACCCAGTTGGGGAGCTACCCAGAGCTCTACCCAGAGCAGACAGACATTGCTGTCCATTTTAATATTACATCTTTCTTATATGTGTATCAGTCTTTTTAAATCATGTGCTTATTGTTGTTAAACTAAATCCATATAAAACTGTCTGTGGTGTTTTATGTATACACACACATGCACAGAAACACGCAAACACACGCACACACACATGCACAGACACACACTCCTGTGCTGCTCCCGTCTTAATTGATTGTCCATCTTGAAACATTTAAGCTGCTGGTGAAAGGAGGCAGTGAGTAAAAAGGAAATAATCAGCCTTTAAAAACAAAAGCAGCACACGATAAGCCAGAGTTTCGGGAAGCAGCTGCAGTGAGCTCTGAGAGTGATTGGAACCAGACCTGACCAAACACTTTTTGGTGTTTTTCTCCTTGGGCCAGATGGATGGGCTTATCAGAACAACTGAGATTATATCAGGTAAATGAGCAATTAAATCATTTGAAATTGTTCCTTTAGCAGCAATCTGAAACAGTTATTGAATGTCTCGGGCCCTGAGATGCTGAATAGCTTTACTGAAACACGAGGCTCCATCTAAACGTCAGCTAACCAGGCTTGCTCTCTGACACGTGTCTGAGTCGGGGGGGGGGGCATTAGGTCGGGGTACCCATCCATCCATCTCTCCTCCACTTATTCATCTGACCTGCTTCAGCTTGCAGCAGCTTGCAGCAGCCCTTCTGCACAGAGCCGCACTGTCACAGTCTGTCACAGTATGCGTCAGGGAGGCATACTTTATGTTCCCCTGTGCCCCCTGCAGGCCCTCCTGCCAATTATCTATGAAGCCCACATCGTTTCTGGGACACCACTCAGACAGCCAGCAATTTAAGGAGAACATGCAGCTAAACATGTCACTCCTGGTCTGATTGGGGAGGGGACCAGAGAAAACTACAGAGTCCGACATTGTTTTGGCAAAGTTGCACACCGATTCAATATTGATTTTAGTGACCTCCGATTGGCGTAACCGGGTGTCATTACTGCCGACGTGAATTATGATTTTACTGAATTTACGTTTACCCTTAGCCAGCAGTTTTAAATTTCCTTCAATGTCGCCTGCTCTGGCCCCTGGAAGACAATTGACTATGGTTGCCGGTGTCTCTAGCTTCACATGTCTGAGAACAGAATCACCAATTACCAGAGTTTGACCCCCGGCGGGTGTGTCGCCGAGTGGGGAAAAACGGTTAGACACATGAACGGGTTGGTGGTGTACCTGGGGCTTCTGTTTAGGACTATGCTTCCTCCTCACCGTGACCCAGCCGCCCTCTTTCCCCAGCTGCTTGGGGTCTGCCGGGGAACAGCTAGCGGGGCCTACGCTATCTTTGGCTGCACCAGCTACAGGGGCCTGGCTAGCTACGGGTGA
Source organism: Aulonocara sp. 'chitande type north' Nkhata Bay (assembly GCF_057382095.1). Classification (NCBI taxonomy): domain Eukaryota; kingdom Metazoa; phylum Chordata; class Actinopteri; order Cichliformes; family Cichlidae; genus Aulonocara; species Aulonocara sp. 'chitande type north' Nkhata Bay. The sequence continues at coordinate 1,187,773 of NC_141358.1, read as the reverse complement.
ATGAAGGGTGCGAAGCCGAGTCTCCAATTCAGTAATCCTGGCCTCCAGAGCTGCAAATATGCTACATTTGTTACAGATATCATTACTGCTAAAGGAGGCCGAGGAGTACCTAAACATCTGACACAATGAGCAAGAAAGTGCAGGAGGGACAGGAGAAGTAGCCATGGTGCTACGAGCTAAGCTAAGCTACCAAAACTGTAGAGACACAGTGAGTGAATACTTTGGCTATAAGTTAGGTAGTGAGTACACAGAGAGTGTGCTTCGGATAAAGCACGTGAAGATTATACTATGAGAAAAGAATGTATCTTACAGTTTTTAATTAAATTGCTAAGCAGATAAGCTACTCAGAAACACCACTGTGTTTGAGCAGGAACAGGAAGTGATACTCTACACAGAGAGAGCGAACACCAAGTGACAGTGCCACCAAGTCATGTGATACATGTCACTACAAATAACAGCACTTACATTTGGCTCTTATTTAGAGGTGTTATTTCAATGGTGTACCTTTTTTTTGTGTATGAGGAGCGCTTGAAGAGTTACCAACTGCTGCTAAGAAAACACTGCTCAAACACACGAGGAATGCAGTAAATCATAAAATCACTGAGCGCTCCTTCAAAGCAGTGATATATGGGAAGCAGCTCTGCGAGGTGTAGAGCGATCAAAGGCGTGGCAGAGGTCTGGCCTTAGTTTATGGGAGTGTGGCGGTCAGCCGACAGGCCTCAAGATCAGAGAGGTGGAGTTCACTTCTCCCTGTTTGCCCCTGAGAGCAGGCTGAACTAATCCAACCCAGTTTCTGCAAATTGAGGAGACTTGTGATCCTCAGAAGGTTTCCTGTTATCACTGACGCCTGTAAATTGCTTTTTCCTGTCCTCGCATAATATCATTACAGTCTTTTCAAAAGATGCCAGCGCGTCATGTCTAGCTTTGTGCCTCAGGGAGGAAAGATTTTCTATTCCTGGAAGATCAGCTACATGTGACAATAAGAACCCTGTTTGTTTACTTATTTGTCCTCTTTAATGCACTCTATGCACATATATATAAATGTATATTTCCCTCACAGGTGCCAAAAACATAGTGGAAGAGATTTGAACCAACACTGGGAAACAACATCTCACATGTTCGTGTACCGCTACGTTACAGGTCAGCGTGTCACATGTTGCCACGAGCTATAGAAGCTTGATTGATTCAAACCACATGTTACAGTGAGATGAAATAATTCGAGCCCATGCAAGAAAAAGAAGTACAAGTTGATTTTGGCAGGAGAAATAGTGCATAGAATTTTTACACAATTAGAGGGGCACGACTCAATTGGTGGAAATATGATTACATCTAAAAATAAAATACAGACTCTTGACTGAGACGGTAGAGCTGTTTCTCAGACTCAACTCTAGTTGTTGGGCAGAAAAATCCAAAAGTAGCCGTTTACACCTTATTGCAGACTAGCAGCATTTCCTGTAAGCCAACATTTGAAAACAGATATTTATATGTGCAATCACACAGCCCCACAGCCGAGAGGCTAACAGCAGCCGTACACCCAGGCTACTTTTTGTTAACTGGGCCTCAGTAGTAGTCGCCCCCCCACCCCACAAACACCCAACAGAAGAAGTTTCAAGAAGAAAGACCCTGTACCTCTCTGGAGAGCATGTAAAACCTATGTGCCTGCAGGGGTCAAAGGTCAGAGCAGCGTGAACCTGACTCTTCGTTTGCTCAGCGGGTCACCACCTGGACCTGTTTCTAACTGTGGATGTGGGCCTAAAATATGTCTTTGCTACAGTAGCAGGAGGAAGAAGCCACTTATCAAACAGGTGGGGGGAGATGAGGAGACAGGTCAGGTGTGTGTGTGTGTGTGTGTGTGTGTGTGTGTGTGTGTGTGTGTGTGTGTGAGTGTGAGTGTGTGCGTGTGTGTGTGTGCGTGTGTGTGTGTGCGTGTGTGTGCGTGTGTGTGTGTGTGTGAGAGTGTGTGTGTGTGAGTGTGTGTGTGTGTGTGAGTGCGTGAGTGCGTGCGTGCGTGTGTGTGTGTGAGTGTGTGTGTGTGTGAGTGTGTGTGTGTGTGAGTGTGTGTGTGTGTGAGTGTGTGTGTGTGTGTGAGTGCGTGCGTGCGTGCGTGCGTGCGTGTGTGTGTGTGTGTGTGTGTGTGTGAGTGTGTGTGTGTGTGTGTGTGTGTGTGTGTGAGTGTGTGTGTGTGTGAGTGTGTGTGTGTGTGTGTGTGTGTGAGAGTGTGTGTGTCTCAAATAACTCATCGCTCTCTTTCTGTTAGTGTTTCTCTCTCTCCTGCTGTTTGAAGGTCTCTCACCCCACTTAATTGTCACTTGGTAGAGGAACAGAGAACAAAGCGAGGTACGGTTTCCATGGAGTGCTGTCAGTCTCTCCGTTCTCTTCTTAACTGATTAGCCTCGTTGATCAGCCTGAGATGCACATTTACTTATCCTAAAGCAAACACCAGCATGCCCCGGCAGTGACTGCTCTAAAAATAACAGGTCACTTAGCAAGAGTCAAAAGAGAAGGCTTTTAGAGGATTACGGGCCTTGTTAACACTGCTGAGGGCAGGATTATTATCTGAACAATGGATGAAACTGCAGATAACGTGACGAGAGAGGCGAGTGCTGATGTGTTATGAGCCCGATCCTGCAGCCTCTCAGGTTTATGGAGAATTTTAGTTTCTTTCAGCTTCACTCGCTTCTGTTTTATGGTCATGGCTGCATCGTTTTGGCTCAGCATCGATTCCGGTTCCAGCAGCAAAGTCAGAAAAGCACGAAAACCTTTCGCTTTTTAGCATTCATGTATCTTTAGCAAAACACTGCAATACTTGTTTGTTTGCATTTAAAAGCACCACTGCAGCACGATCATGTGTCTGCTGCTCAGTGCTCTGGATACGGCTTATTAGCAAGTCACAAACACACAACAGCTGTAACACAGTCGTTTTACAGTCTGAATGCTGTTTACGTTCACAGCCACCATCTTGGATTGTTAACTGGGCGCTGCTCTGACTTCCTGAGTTGGAAATCCAAGTCGAGTTATTCCAGCTATAAATACTGACTTAATCTGGACTGTTAATATTCCTGAAGTCTCCGTTGCATGCCCTTACTGCGCCGCTGCATGTCTGAAATGAAATGAAAACTGTGCTACTCTAATTAGTCAGTCAGTGATTTACTCTTAGAGCTTTTCACGAATGATAACCAGCTGTTAAGAGTGTTGTTAATGAACCACAGCAGAAACGTTCATGTGTGTATCAGCAGCTGCTGTGGTGTTTGAAGGTGACTCTAACAGGAAGTCTCTGTGGCCGCTCGCTTCATCTGTTACAGCTGCTGTGGGCGGGATTATTATTGTCATTGGAAGGTTTGTGGCTGTGAATAAAAGGCGTTTATCAATAAGAAAATATAACTGTCTGTTTTTACATCCAATCCTATTGAAACGATGACAGAAACACCCACACAGTGCTGCAGAGTCGAGAGGGAGGAGCTCTTTAGTGAAGTTCATCCACTGTCTCAAACAGGCTGTCTTAGCTCGCTAACCTTGGACGTCTATATCAGGGAAATCACCTCTTTATGACGACACACAGAGCCGACATTAGAAAAAATGTCTGACCTGAGAGTAGTCTGAAGCTGAGCTTTGAGCTCATACTGATTACTTGTACATTTGTGGACATTGCTATTTGATATTTCGACCACAGTAACGAGCACAAACCAGTCTTTAATTATATGACAGAGAATAAGGAATGCTAGAATATGTCTCGTTTGTTAAACACTAACTAATATGAAACACCAAATGCTGTAGCAGTGTGGAGATGTTGATGGCAGCACAGGAAAAAGCTGCGGTCCGTCTGGTCTGAATTGATGAACACCATCGTGTCCATGTTACTGCTCAGAAACTCTCATTGTTGGCTACCCTGGAGCGTGAGAGGAGCGTGCTGATCAACATTCAGGGCTTGAGTTTCAGCTTCAGTTATAGATTTGACCTGCTCTGCTTCTGCAGAGGAGAGCTGAATGTTATAGCTGATTTATTTGAGGATTTCTAAGAGATTCCATCTCCATATGGTGTCCGTATGGATGTAAGGGTGAGCTGATGGTGCGGTGCGAGGTAAGTGGGTCATCTTTGCCGTGGCCTTTGTGGAGATCCAGAAATTCTTTTATTGCTGCCATATAACTTGAATCATTATAATTGCATTAATAACATTCTTTACTGCATTATTCCATTTAATAATATTTCTCACAGTATTGATACTGCATTAAAGTTGTTTATTGAGGATGTTTAGTTAAGGATCCTTCTATTATGTTAACTTTTATTACAGGTACAGCCAGAAGTATTTTATACACATTGCATTTGTGCTTATTCAGAGTTGATGTTCCGTCCATTAAGGGTCTTAAGCTTCACTGGCGTGACTGTCCAGGTGATACATGCTGAGGGAAGATGAGAACATAGAAGGTTGACTGCATGCATGCTTACAACACATATAACACATATAACCTAGGAATGTGTCAGGCCTGAGGCCTCAACTCATTTGGTGTCTCACTGTATTTTTGTCAGAAGACATATGCTGATGTTTTCTCCGGGCTGTTAATAAACTGACCGTTTGATTGCACTTTTCTGGGGCCTCCGTGGTTTGTGACACTGCTCTACATTGATTGATTTCGCGACACCTTCTCTACAGTGTGATTTGAAATTGAAACACCCCCAAAGCCCTGGAGGAGCATCTGCAGGGTAGTGATGGAACAAGTCATGGTCTCGTTTGAGAAGCGTAACATTTCACTTTAGATGAACCCAAAGCTATTAGAGAAACTGTTTAATAATCTGTTGACTCAATATTCAAAAACACGGGTTCAGCATAATCATACACACTCAGGAAACCACCACTCGTTCTACTCTGACATTTCTTTAGATAATACAGTCATAGGCTTACAGAGCAGCTTGTTATAGGCCACCGGTGACTCCTGCTAATGCTCAAAGGTACATTAATGCTGAGTCATTGAAAGTGTCCATCATTGTGTGTGATCATTATTATGTCAGGAAACACTTTCCTGCACTGATGCTCAACTGCAGCAGGGAAGCTCACATCAGTGCATCTGTAATAAAGTGAGCTGTTTTACTGGGACCAGTACACACCAGTACAACAGCATCAGCTCACGTGGCTGTACTTCATCTTTTTAAGGACACACTGCACTCTGTGTTGAGGTATGCCAAGTTTTCAGCTAAGAGCTCTTTGAGAACCATCTAACCGGTGTTCTTTCACGCCGGTCAGACGGTGTCATTGTTGCCATTTCTTCAAAGATGTAACCAAAGAAATGGAAACAGATGATCTGTTTTTGTGACAGGCTGCTAGCAACAAAGTGCTTCTAAATACAGTTTGTGTGTGAATGTGTCACTGGTGTAAATGCTCAGGTTGAAGGATTAGACCTTCACAAAGCCTGGGGAAACATCAGCACAAAGTCTGGCTGCTTGGAAGCAAAGTATAGTAAATCGTGCCAACATTTCATCAGTCGTGAAACGCTTCCTGATCTTTGTGTAAGTCACAGCAACCCAACCTGACTGAACTCATTTCATACATCATTATGCAAAAATGCTGCATGAATGAAAAGGTAAACACATTATATTCACTGTATCTGGAAAGGATTCACAGACGTCACATGTTGTCCCATTGCAGCCGTGTGCCAACCGGATCACATTTTGCACTTGAATTCAGTCAAACTGAGTTTTTTAGTGCCAACCAATGAGCCGGTGCCGACACAATGACACGTTCTGTCTCAAAGCAAACGCTGACTTTAGAAGCACAAGGGTTTTATCTTCTACTAATAATGTCATAATGAAAGTCTGATAAAGTAAGTGTGTGTGTGTGTGTGTGTGTGTGTGTGTGTGTGTGTGTGTGTGTGTGTGTGTGTGTGTGCGCGTGCGCCTTCTGCTCTGACACAGGGATTTAAGGTCCTGGATGAGTTAAAGCCTTTTTAAACCTCAGGTGTAAACGGCTGATGGGGTCCCGCCATCACCCCGCTGGGCGGGCGTGAAGAACGAGGCATTAGGTGTTAAGCAAATAAACAGACATGTAGTCCTGCTTTGTAATACTTGTGCTGTCCACACGTATCTGTCAGCTTGGTGAATTTTGTCAGGTTGATGATCTGTTGGTGCAATAAACTAATGCTTGTGTTATACAGCGAGGTAAACCATTGATATGATAGTGACGTTATCGGTTTGAATGCCAAAGTCATTTGTCACCTGGAAACACAAAGAAAGGGACGAGTAAAAAAGAAACCTCCATGTTCATTAGTCATCTCACAGCAGAGCGAGAGACAGCTGTAGCTTCATTGTGAACACTGTAAAACCAGCATCAGTCTCTGCTTCCTCTCCTCACCACCATCATCTGCAAACACAGGAGATGTTCATCACGTTTAGTGGAAATGCAAACTGTCTCACAGTCACTGTTCACAGGAGGCAGATTACAGAGAGCGATGAGCCGGTGTCACTTTTATAGAAAATCGTTGTATCAGCATTGTCTTTGAGGACTGCTCCAACCTCACTCTGGAGAGTCATAGCTGTCACCTCTGACCTCTGCTGCACAGGGACTGCACACACACACATGCACCGCCTGTCTGAGCATCATAAAGAGAGCACACATCAGAGAAGAGGGCGGTAAGTGACTCATGTTGTAACTGACGTCAGACGCCGGAGATTTTGGCGGAAAATTAAAGCGAATGGTAGTTTAGAATTGAACGAACTCCTTTAAGCTTCAGTATTACCAAATACACTTATCAATTGTCTTATAACTAACAACATTTGTCTAAATCATCTCCAACACCCTGGAGAACAACGGGGAGAGTTTAGAGGCTCTCCAAGATTACATCGATCAGTGCTTCCAGGATCTCGTGATGAAGAAGGCCCAGAGTGCAGCTTCCCCGGCCAAATCATTAAACTATCTACGTGATAAAAAGCTATGTATTGCAAGTGTATATGGTCCAAATGTTGATGATCCCTCAGTCTTTCACGGTTTTTTCAGTGCACTCTCTGAACACTTAGATGGCACACTTGTTCTTGGAGGCGACCTCAACCTTGGACTAAATGAAGACATGGATAGGCTCAACACAGCGGGAACTCAGCGTAATTGGCAGTCCATAAATATAATCAAACAGTATATGAGCGACTTTGGTCTTTGCGATGCATGGCGCTCCCTTCACCCCACCAGTAAGGAATATACTTTTTTCTCGCATGTTCATCACTCCTACTCTCGTCTGGATTATTTTTTGGTCAGCAGCTCACTGCTGAACGACATTTCAGACACTGAGATTCATCCTATAGCTGTCAGCGATCATGGTCCTGTATCTTTAACACTAATGCACAAGAATAATACTACGCCAAGAAAAAACTGGAGATTTAATATATCACTACTTAAAGATGAAGACTTTATTAAATATTTTAAAAAAGAGTGGACTTCATATTTGAACTATAATGACACTCCCGAAACATCAGCTTCTGTTCTATGGGAAGCAGGGAAAGCTGTGATGAGAGGTAAAATAATTTCTTTTTCATCACATAAAAAGAAAAAAGAAAACAAAAATATTCAGGAATTAGAAAAAAACATCAAATCACTAGAAGAAGCCTACGCGTCCCACCAAGATCAGGAAACATTGAACAAAATACGCAAAACAAAACTAGAATTAAATGAGATAATTGATAAAAAAACAAAATTCTTAGTACAAAGACTACGCCTACAAAATTATGAACATGGTAATAAATCCGGACAATTTCTAGCAAACCAGCTAAAAATAAATAAAGAAAAAACAACTATATGTGCTGTTCAAGATTCATCTGGGAACACAATATATGATCCGATACAAATAAACAACATTTTCAGGGATTTCTATAAAACGTTGTATTCACCACAAATAAACCCATCTAAAAAAGAAATTGATCAGTTTTTGGACAACATAACTCTTCCAAAATTATTGGACACTCAAGCAATGGCACTGGATTCACCACTGACACCAGGTGAACTCCAGGAAGCCCTGATAAGTATGCACAATAATAAGGCTCCAGGTCCAGATGGCTTTCCTGCAGAATTCTACAAAGAATTCTGGTCGATTCTAGCACCAGTTTTCTACAGAACGTTGTTGGAAATTAAAGAAAAGGGCAGACTTCCATCAAATATGAATTCTGCAAACATTAATCTCCTGCTAAAACCAGGCAAAGACCCTGTATATCCCTCAAGCTATCGTCCAATATCCCTTATAAATGTAGACCTTAAAATAATCTGCAAAGCTCTCTCAAAGAGACTGGAGAAAATAAGAGTCTATCAAAATAAGATTACTTAATTTGATAGACTACTCATACAGTAAAAACCTTGAAACTACAATATTTTCTTTAGATGCAGAAAAAGCGTGTGACAGAGTTAACTGGAAATTTCTATTTGCAACTTTACACAAATTTGGTTTTGGATCCTCTTTCATAAACTGGTTAAAAATATTATATAATTCCCCAACAGCTTGTGTTAGAACAAATGACCAGACATCCTCCAGCTTCTGTCTCCTGAGGGGCACCAGGCAGGGATGCCCACTCTCCCCTTCACTGTTTGCAATTTTTATTGAACCACTAGCAGCAGCAATTAGACAGAATTCAGTAATTAAGGGCATAAAATACAAGAACGTGGAACATAAAATCAGCCTTTATGCGGATGATGTGTTACTTTTTCTCCAAAACTCACAAACCAATATCTCTGGGGTGATTGAATTGATAAACTCTTTTGCAAGAATATCAGATTACTCAATGAACTGGTCAAAATCTACAGTCTTCCCGATTAATTGCTCCGATCGTCACCGCGACGCGACGAAGGCTGTCCCAATTCGAAGGCTGCTCGAAATGCGGCCCTCAAATGCGTCCTTAAGTTCCCTGAATTTTAAGGACGTGGCGGTGTAGACTTCGTGGCCCAACATATCCCAGAATGCATAGCGCGGCGGTGGGTGTGGATAATTTTGCCGAAAAAAAACGGCGGATGAGGGGCGCCCGACGAGTAAACTTTAAGTAAGTACTGAATATGATGTCACTTATTTATGTGCAAATGTTTAATAATGAAGAACATGAAAACATTACTGTTGGCCACATGTCGGCAAAGTCATGTGACATCAGTGACGTTTGTACTAACTTGGTTTTAAAGCCTTTACTTTAAAATATTCGCTGTTTAATAGCTGAGCTTAATCAGAGAATGATCAAAGCTCATGTAGAAACAAACAAACGAATGAACAAAAGATTTCTCCTTCATCTCTGTCAAACACAGCTGTATGACACGTTTCCAGCTGTTAGTATCATGGTTGCTAGGCAACCTGGGCAGCGCAACAGAGGCTAGACCGTCCCATTTCACAAGCCTCGCACTTCCGGCCTTAGTGGTCTTTAAGTACATGGCCCTTGAGGATCGTTGAGGCTGCGTACTTTAAGGCTGCAGACCCTGAATTGGGATACAGCCGTTGAGGTGCTAATTTAGCCATTTAAATCAGCTGTGTTGGTTCGAGGACACGTCTAAAACTGCAGGGACACCGGCCCTCGTGGACTGAGATTGCCCACCCCTGCTCTAGCAGATCATTACATGAAGGAACCTTTTAAAACAAGCGCGCTCATGCTCACAGGTGTACACACGGGTGCTCACACACACAAACTACACCCTTTTTGGCTCCTACCTTAAAGCACACTGTGTGCTGTCGATCTTACGTGCTGCACAATAATGTCAGTGCGCCCCAGGGCGGCTGTGGCTACAATGTAGCTGCCATCGCCAGTGCCTGAATGTGTGTGTGAATGACTGAATGTAGTGTGAAGCGCTGTGGGGTCCTTAAGGACTAGAAAAGCGCTATACAAATGCAGGCCATTTTAATATTTAGTATTTACTGTTATATTCCCATAGAGCATGGTAATGATGTTGTTTATTATATTGCTCTTTTTTCTGCTTGTTTTCTCTTTTTTCTTTCTCAACAGGTGATCCAGGTGATTGACAGATGTATGTTTTGTCTGCTTATTTTGTTGGTTTTTGGTTTTTTTGCCCTTTATCACCGTTCCTCTTCCCCGCTGTTTTTCTTTCCCTCTTTCTTTCTCCCTTTTCTTTTCCCCAGTCAAGTCTGTCCCGTATTTAGCAGATTAAAATAAAATAAACAATAAAAGGCGAATCAAATAGACCAATACAGCAAGGTTGGGTTGGTTGATTTGGTAAAGTAAATCTGTTGGGCATCTTTCTTTGCCTTTAGACAATAATTCTGATGGCAAAAGAGCCAAACGGGGCAGGCAAAAAAATGAAAATAAAAAAATAAAGAGAGTACACCAGTAAAACCAGAATATGCCGGCTTGTACACATACACGAGAGACACGAGAGTTCTTCTTTACTGATGTTTACTGTGCTTCTCTTAACGTACAGGTACACCGTAGAACTGGTGAATACAAATGTACAAGAAAATTATATTTCAGCATTAAAACATATTACAATATAAAATTCACAAAATATAAACAAACATACCACTTTGGCCTGCAAGTAGACAAACCGGTGTAATTGGAACTTAGGACTTATTTCTTCTTTAACATTCACACGGCTAGACCGTCACCATGAGCAGCTTCTCTGACCTTACTTCCCAAAACAGGAAGTGACCTCTGCCCTTACCTTATATTTACAAAATTAACCGGCTATTTTCCATGTATCAAATTAACTGTACACCAATCCGGTAGGCAAAAAAGGAAAATGTTAACATGCTCAACACAAAAATAAAACATACAAAATAAAATGAGTTAGTTACATTATCATTACAAGAGCTCCGCCTAGTGGTCAAATACTAACATTTCACCAACTGTTACACAGAATATCTATCAACATTAGAAAAGATACCTGGAACTGCTCACTCTGGGCCTGAAGGGAAGCACTCGGAGGGATTCTGGTAAATGAGAGGAGACAAAGGAAAACAACAAGAGGTGACCGTGTAACACAGACAGCTGTTCACCATCTCATGTATCATCTCTGGGAGCCAAAGAGCGAGGCTTTAGTTTAAGAGGTTCACTGGGACAAGTTCAAACTCGGGTTAAAACATCCTGTGCCTCGTCAGGAAACATGACCACGGTTGTCCAGAAGATGGCGCCCACACAGGGAAAATGAAAGTGGCTTTACCCCAGGCTGCAGCTGCTGCTGCTGCTGAGCGCTTCTCCCACTGACACACTGCTGCTTCCATGTGGTTTGCTTCACACAGTCTTCGTGCTTTAACAAGCAACTTTATTGATGTCCATGTTATTGTACTGAAGTCGTTTGCAAATGTTTTATGCCCATTAAGGGACGCAAGCATCCTGGATCAGTCCGCATGCTCAGGAAATACGAAAAGATCCAGGACGACAGGAAAGCACACAGGAAACAAATGATCTGCCTCACAGGCACATTTGGTTTCCCTGATAGAAAAAAACAGTCAAACTTGGATATGAGATGGACTGTTTTGTGTTTTTTTTTATGAAGACCTGATGAAGTTGATGATGGGTCGAATCTGCATGTTTAGTCTGTTGACTTTAAGCATCCAAAATAACAATTATTTTGAACCTTTTCCTCATTTTTTCCATTTTTCTGGATTTTTCTGATCGTTAGCAAATTCATTTTATTTAGGCTCTGATCATAAACCAACAATATAACTGAAACAGTGTCATCAACTAAAAGACAAAACACTTGGAATCTTTTTATTTGTAGGACTTTTATAGAAAAACACTTGTATGGCACAAGATTAGGTCAACTCAGATCCTAACCTGACCTTCTGATGACCTCAGCAGGTCAGCAGAAGCTGTCCAGATTTAGAGTTGGGTTTCATTTCAGCCACAGTCCAAAAAAAGTCCCATATGGTGATTTTGGAATGAACCTTTTACCATTTGGATTTCCTAAGTAGGAAAAAGTCTCTAAAAATGGGCCGGCGTTACCCAGGTGCTGAGCTTGGATGCTTCGGTAGATAAAATACAGCAGGAAACCTTCTGCTTGCTACTGCACTGGCATCTTAAAATGGCTAACACAGTTTGTCAGATTAGCATTTGTGACAAACTAAAACCTTCAGTTGAAATTTTTAGCAAATGATGATTTTAGTTGTGTAACGATCTCTGCCTCCATAGGCGTACATGAGCGCGCTGATGCACAGTTCCAATGAAATGCCACATATTTAAGGCATCACACAGCTCCACGAGGCTCCTGCAGCTGCTGCTGGTCACTAAAACCAACACGTTTCCAAGGTGTTTTCAACCTGTGCACAAAAATAGCGCATGAGCAAATACTCACTCTCTGGTAGTCATTCACCTTTCTCGCTGCATTTTTCAGTTCTCTGTTTCCATGGTAACAGCCGGCTGCAGACAGGCTGTCTTTGACAAACATGCACAAGCATGAAGCCTGCACAACATGTCAGGACAACTTTGCTGGTATTAGCAGCGCTGCGACAGAGTGGAAAGGATGTGGTCATGTTACCGATTCTGTTTTACAGCTTCTGTTAGCGTAGCGTTAATGCAGGCTAAATTTAGTTTGAGTCGAGGTGAACGGTGCTTTAACTTTTCTGTAGTTCAGAGAAAAAGGGATTAGTCTTCACTTGGTGTGGGAGTGGCTTTCCCTCGTCCAGATCAATGCTTTTAAAAGCCCGTCAGCTTCAATCTCATCACAGCACAGTTTGTTACAGCTAATCTGATTGTCCTACAACTGACACCTGCACCACCCACTAGAGTTCCTCAGTCTCTTGTAGACACACACACACATGCACACACACACACACGGACACACACACATGGACACACACACACACGGACACATACGGACACACACACACATGCACACACACACACACATGGACACACACACATGCACACACACACACACACGGACACACACACATGCACACACACACACACACACACACACACACACACACACACACACACACACACACACATTCACGTTTAGCTGAATGAGTAAGACCAGTAGTTTTATGGGATGATCTCATCGGGAGGATGATGTCAGACTCTCGTGCTGCCACTGAGCTGCTGTAATTGTTTATATTTTACAGGCTACGAGGGTCTGCAGACCTGCAGAGTGCAGACATAGTGGGGAAGAGTGTGCGCGTTCACTGCAGGCCCTTAAGTGGTTATCAGGATATGAGTTTGGTTTAAGATGAGTACCGCCTTCTCTGCATACTTGTTTTGCTTTTGAGCATCAAAATCGTCTAAAAACATATGTGACTGACTGTGAAGAAGACTATAACCAGGTCACCACCACCTGAAGGTAGAGATGGGTTTTTAGTTTTTTTATTGGAGGAAAGATTCAGTTTGTCCGTTTCTCCGGCTCGTCCCAGCGTACAGAGGCTGTTCTGTAAAACCTCTGATCCCTCCTGCTGTTTCCCCAGGAGCATTTTTCTTGCTCCTCTCCCAACTTCTCCCGTGGGTGTTCCCTGTCGGCGCCCCTCTTTTTTTGGCACTTCTTGTTTTCCCCCTGCTCGGGCCCTCCCTCTTATCTTTGTTCCCCCAGAATCACTGAAATAATCTGTTTGATGTTGGAGGGTGTCTCCTCCACCACTCCTTACTCCTCTCTGTGTCTCTTTTCTCTCCCCTCCCCTGATGAGCTCATTTCCAGGATGTGTGTGATGTCCAGTGTCACACGTTGGTTTACAGTCAGCACGGTGAGGGGAGAAGAGGAGACAGCGACAGCGGGACACGCCCTAATGTGACCTCATGCATATCGCTCTCTCTCCTGCTGCACCGTGAGCTCTTTCATGTGCTGGTGGACGCCGTGGTGACATCATGTTGCTTGTGTGAGCTGCATCAGCAGAGGGTTTTCTCAGTATTCACTGTCCTGTCCTTAAGCCCTGTTCTTTTACATTTTATTTTGCTACTGTCAAGCCTTCCTTATTACTCTGATGTCTTGACAGCATAGCTATTTAAAACAGCTGTGTTGTTATTGACATCGTCCGAATCAGCTATAATTTCAATTCAATTAAATTTTATTTATATAGTGCCAAATCACAACAACAGTCGCCTCAAGGCTCTATAACAAAAGCATTGCTAACAGGCGTTCAGATCCACTACAGGAAGAAGTTTGAGTGGGAGCTTTAGTAGGAGTGGTGTTCCCCCGGGGAAAAACGCAGATGAGCTCCAAGCTTTTCCAAACACACGATCATGCCAGCTTTGCAGCAGAGCTACTGTGAGACCAAGTGCAATAACACTCTGCAAACAGCGTTTAACATCACGTTGGGATTCGCAGGCCTTTCCAGAGCGGCTCTGGTGTCACATTAGGCCAGTAATAACACAACGGTCACTGTGGCAGTCTGTGGCTGCCGGGATCCAACAACAGAGCTTTGTCACGATTCGTCTCAACAAAATGTATTAAAATATTCTAACGAAGCATCAAGCATATTGCATCATATGATATTAATGAAAGGATGGTGTAGGTACATGAATGCAACAAATGGGTCATTTTAGCTGGTTTGTAGGTGGTTGCTAGGCAACATGATGTTGTCACAAGAGTTCACGTATAAATTGTGACTATAAATTACTGATTCTGTTTGTTATGAAAATCATACTATGCTTTTATAAGGTGTTAAATTGAAGAAATGCTACAAAAAGTGATAACTGGAAGCTAGCTGCCATTTGTAGGTGTGGCCACAGAGAGTAGTGTACACACCGCTTAAGGGTCATATCAGTAAAAGGTGTTAAAAGTTGCATAATCACGTGGCACTGTCTGCTACAGTAACCCAGTGTATATAAAGTGCAGTCAAAAGTGCGATTTTAGGTGGTTGGTTGGCAACGTAACAACGTCATGTGATCTGATATGGATAAAAAACATTAGGAGTCTGAGATCACAATCACACATTACAGTACGACTGTCAGTGTTTTCTCATATGCAACATTTGTAAAAACTTTATCTTTGAACCAAACATTATACAGAAAAAAACATTACAGTCAAGTGGAAATGATGTCATCACATACAGTAGTGTGGCTATCAGATCGCCAAGCTAACGCTAAGCTAACAAAGCCACCCTGTCCTTTTTACTTTTCAGTATATCAATAAACGACACGCCCAAAACCTTTAACCTTCCTTAAACATGAAAGAAAAATGTGTAATTTAATGTTACTTTGCATTAAGTGGTTCAGCCTGAGACTGCAGATACAGATCACTATACTGAGGTTCAAAGATAGAAGCAGCGATCACAGAGCGGCTGCATTACAGTAAAACATGCGTAAAGTACAGTAGCTGTAAACATCCCCTGTAAAAATTTAATACATTTTGAAAAACGTGAAAAACTGTAAATATACTGTCATGTACTTTTATTTGTGAATACAGTGGAGCTGAACGGCGATGCTTGTAAACTAACATTTACAGTCGGCTGCAATACAACCTTAAACTGCAACACAGAATTTTTTTTCTTTGCCCAGAATGTGCTGTTAACCTCTACAGGAATAAAATGCTGTGGATATTACACTAGGAGCACTGCTAGAAGGCCTTAATGCCAAATAGGAAGAGCACAGGTGTATGATTACAAGCTTATATGCAGCAGGTACATATTGTTTGTAGATTACAGCAGTGAAACATTGGAAAATAACAGCATTTACGAGGCTTTCCCCCAGTCTCCTCTTTAGAAGAACTGGTATTTGTGGTTATAATAATACTTGCCATAACAACTATGTGTGATACACGGCATGTGCTCGAGATTTTCTTCTCGCTCCTGTATTTACAGTTAGGATCTAAATAATTTAGAGCTCTGCGTGCTTCCTATCTGGGCCTCATGCTGAGACAAAGCTCCCCCAGTTTCTCACACTACTTCCCTGAACTCTCTCTCATGCACAGTACACACACACACACACACACACACACACACACACACACACACTCCTGCACCATACATTAAAACACTGATTCCACCACCCACCCTGCAGTACAACACAAAGAGCTGACGTCCCTCCCCACCATCCTTCCTGTCTGCTCCCATTGGCTGAAAGGATCAGATGCTGGCAGCGTCTCAGACCAATGAGGCGTCTCCATGGTGATGTCATGGAGGCAGCATCGATGCTGTTGCTGATGCTGTTGCCTGGCGCCTGCATCCTTGCAGCCAGACGGGGTAACCGTAGTCACCGGTTCAACATCAGCAGCGGAGAAGACGCCGTACAGAGGGGGGTAAGTCTGCAGCGCCAGACACACGGCTGCACACATCTGTGTTGCACTGTGTGCCACTTTGGGTTCTTCAGGTTAACTTTCATGGCATGAATGAGCAGTACCTGCATGTGCGTGTATTCAAGCGTGTCCGTGGGGTGGAACAGGGTGAGGGTGAGGAAGGCAGAGTGATGATGCAGCGGCAAAGGTTCCTGCTGATAGGCGACAGAAAGGGAGAGAACCGAGTGTATCGTCAAAGTGTAGAGCGTGAGACATCATTTATTATTGATTCTCCATATGTCCAAATGCAGCTTTGTGTCTGATTTAAGGAAGGAGAGGCAGACAGAGAGACCGGGGAGAAAATGGAGGGTGTTTTGATGTGTTTGTGCATAAGGCAGAGTCATACAGGCGAGGGTCTGAATTTAAAATGTGCTCAGAACCGTCAGAAGTTCAGATTTGTCTGGTTGATCAGGTTTAAGTCTGCAGTTTCTTTGCTGTAGCAGTAATCTCCCAGTGAATTGATTAATATGCATGCATAGCAGCTTTCTAGGAGCAGAAAAACATAACGGTACAACAATCTGTCGAGTCTAAGGAGCTCGGAAAGAAAAGCGTCTGGACTTCTTTAAGTTGCTTGAAGACGTTTCACCTCTCGTCCGAAAAGCTTCTTCAGTTCTAGTCTCAAATGGTGGAAAATGGAGATCCCAGATCTAAGCCCTATTGTCCCTCTTGGGGGACACTCCCACAGGGCTACGATGACCTGGATGACTGAGAACCTTCACGGACAACAATCTGTGAAGACAAAACCAATGTCAGAGGAATGTTTTGTCTCCGAGAGTCTGATCAATCCTGGTGTTTGCTATGAACAATGCTAAGTGATGACACAAGTACAGAGTTATTATTATTAATATTATAATATTAGAAACAAGAAATACAATTACAAGTAGTACATGAAATTCTGCTCCCATGGAAACAAAAAAACGTTCTTCTTGAGCTCAGTGCTGTGAAAAATGGAAATGAGACGACTGCTGTTAGAAAAGCAAATATCAGCTCAAGTACAAATCACAGCTGAAAGAATATGTGTGTTTGTGTTGAGCGAGACATGTGCAGACCATGCCGATCAGTTTCAGAGAACGTTTTGAAATAGGACGATAATAAGATAAGAAGGTTTTATACAGATTTAATCGACTCTCAGAAATGATCTCCTAAACAACAAATTCAGTGAGATGAGAAGGATTTGGAGGAGAAAGTGGTTATATATGACCTATGCAGCTAAACTACAAAATAAATATGATTTAGTGATGCTGAGAAAGAATATGAAATAAAAATGTACGTGGCACATTTATATAGAGGTTAGTAAACACGCTTTAGCTACAAGCCATGCATTCATACTGTGCTGTGCTTCACTCTATAGACATAAAGCACTGTATATTAAATTTAGAATAACCAATTCATTTATTTAAATTTTATCAAATCAGTGTTCGTTACTCTAAGTCTGACCAGAAAAGTGCCCTAATATTACTTTTACCACGAGGCTTAAAGCCTTTCAGGAAGAAAACCTCTTCAGACCTGAGGAAACACACAGTCGGATACAATCTTTCTTTTTTTATCAATCAATAAGTAACTGAATGTCATTTTAATGTTAAAGTGCTGAAAAATATTAAATATTCTAAAATATGACAAATCATTCATGCTGACAATGCTAGCTTAGCTTAGCACAATTTCCGGAAACAAAAGGAAACATCTAGCGTGGCTCTGCTCAGTGCTAATTCCCACTTAGCTGTATTGTTATTGAAGCAGCCAATAAAACCAAGAATTTATGAATGAGTTTCATACTTGTCAGTTTTTTGAGTCAGTCAACTCTCAGGTCTCCTTGCTAAGCTACCTGGCTGTTAGCTCCATCTTTAGCGTAAAACATGAATAGCATCAGTTCTTTTACCTGACTCTCTGCAAGTGGTCAAGGCAAAGATTTAATAATAATAGATTGGATTTATATAGCGCTTTACAATGCCACTATTCATTCACTCTCACATTCACACACTGGTGGAGGCAGCTACGGTTGTAGCCACAGCTGCCCTGGGGCAGACTGACAGAAGCCAGGCTGCCATTTCGCACCATTGGCCCCTCTGGCCAACACCAGTAGGCGGTAGGCCAAGGACACAACGACCAGGACAGAGAGCCCAGGGATCGAACCGGCGACCGTCCGGTTACAGATGCGCTTCCCAACCCCCTGAGCCACGGTCGCCCATTGTGCATGTAACAATGGTCTCAATGGAGGCTCAAATGAGACTGATCCAGAATCATTTGGATCGGTCATGAGGGCAAAATTAATATTCAGTGACTAGTGATAAAAGGTTGCTGGAGGTTGATGGCTGGGAAAATGAGCCAAAAGCTCCGGTCACATGGGCCTAGAGACCTCTCAGTGAGCCCCGTTTTTTCCTTGCGACCCAAACATGCCTGAGAAAATACGTGTATTCCTTGACCGGTTGGCAAAAACGTACATGTGATTGCTTTGGTCACTAGCATGCTGCCACACAGGTGGTGGTTTTGTATAATCTCTGAGTTATAGTGAAACCGTGAACAGTGTGACACAAACTGCAAACGTGGACCATTTTCCTTGAAAGTAAGTAAGTGCACCTCATTCTTTCGTTTTACTACCGCTCAGCTAATAGTTAGCAAGTGTTTACGGCCAAACTACATTCACACTGCTAACAAACAAAGCAACCAACAGGACAAGAAGAAGGTGCAGAACCTTCAATAGATTTCAACCAGCCAGAGCAGCGACTTACAGGAAACACTGCCGACTAGTTGGGGGATATACATTTTCTGATAGCAATCGGTGCTCGCTGCTGTTGTTTGGGGGCTTGTTTGCTTTTTTTCTTTGTTTAACCCTCCTGCCATCCTTTAAAAAACTCACACCCATCACCCTAGGGACCATTCTCAGCCACGCCATAAAAAGACCATATATCCATATTTTATTCCACTTTAAATTAGCCAACCTTGTAAAACTACTTCTCCCTGAAATATTCATGTAAAGTTTTAATTATATTTTCGTTGTTTTAACCCTTCAAATCCCAGTGTTATTACATGAGCGCCCTGTGTTATAAGCCCCAAAAACCAAAAAACGAAACTAAATATTTCCACAAAAAACCAGTTGAAGTAATATGTGATTGTCATTATAAGTAGGCCTTTAGATGGACCAAAGATTGGCACCAACATACATTTTGACCTGCCATTATTTTTTTTGCATTTTTTTTGCAATTTAAAAATTAAAACTTCAAGGCCCTGAGTCTTCATTGACATCCAAGAAAAGAAGAAAAAATAAAATCATATGATGATAATTTGGGGTTGAAAAATAGCGTTTATAATGGAAGTCAATGGGCAGAAAATGGTCCCCAGGGTGATGGGTGTGGGGATTTCTGCTGCTCAGCCATTTTAGGCTGATTTAAGGAATTCACACTGGAATATTAACATTGACAGGTAAAAACTATCCTGTGGCAAGTTTGGTTATATTCCACTGAACACAGTGGAAATGGCAGCCATTTAACACATAGCAGTGGCACAAAAAGGTCCCAAGAAGGCAGGAAGGTTAAGACTCTACCAATTAAGGAGCACAGATTCAAATTCAGTGAATATCATACAGTCGGATAATGAAAAACCTCAACAGCCTATAAGGTAGCTGTCAGCAAAATTTCCCACCAACACCACCCCAAATGTTTCCACCCTCTGTCTCTCTCCCAAACTCGAAGTGACACACTCTTACTCCTGCAGGAAGCAGTGCATTGATCTGCAACCTGGGTGGCTTCATAATATGAGAAGCAGCTGTGTGTGTCCTGTGTGCGTGTGCATTACAACAGTGCAGCAAAGCAGTTCGTTTACTGCTTGATTAGTGTGTGTGTGCTGTGCAAAATCATGTGTTTGTCCTTGTCTGTCCCTCAGGGAACCGTGTCAGGGTGGCCAGGTGAGCCTGAGCTCACTGCAGTATAATGAGCTATCTGTCTTCCTCGGTAATGCGGGTTGTCTCATTAGGACACTTGTGTCTCTGTGTGGAGACGGACGTTCAGGCTTGCTGACAGGCTCATTTGTAGACGGACAGACAGACACTTTTTGGGAAATATGCTCATTTGCTTCTGTCTGAGTAAACGTTCAACAGGCAACTGGCATAGCTTGAAACACATCCAGCACCTTTAATTGTTAGTGCATCCAGATAAAAAGCCAAAAGACAATAAAATAATTTTTAGGTAGTTTCAGCTGTTTACGAACATGTTAAAGCTTTGAGTTTAGCATTTGTGTTATCTCGGTTTTGCTGATGTGATCACATTTGGAGGAAAAGGTGGAGCTCGGGGAGTTATCAGCTAGCACTAGTGCTGGCAGTGTTTAGCATCATTTAATATCAATTCACCATCATATTAAATGGGATTCTAATTTATAGCAAACTGGTTGAAGACTGAGTGGAAACCACTGGTCACTAGAAAATAAACAGTATTCCCCAACTGGTTGCATCTGGTTGAACCTAGTCACACATCACTGGTGTGAGTGGTTGCAGGAAGTTGCTAAATTGCCAACTGGTATACAGGTTTGCTTGTATTAAATTTGGTTGTTTTGGATTCTTTACGGCCAAAAAAGACACGGCTCAAAAGTGGTCCTTTTACTTTAAAAATGATCTTTATTTTACATATCTGGGATATGGAGACCTGAACACACAACCCCAGGTCTGAAGCACAAACGGAAGCCTAGATATTTATAATAATAATAATAATAATTTATATAGGTGCTCTCTACGTCACACCACACTTTAAGTTTCGATCAAAGACTCTGCTTAGTTTCACTTTCTGGCTGCACTCCTAGCTTGCATGGGGAATGGCAACTTGTCTACAAGCCTCGGCAACTACTCACTAAGTGGTTTCCAGTCAGCATCACACTTGGTCAAGCTTCACTACATGCGGCTGGGTTGTTTGCAGGTGACTGTGGCGACTGCCAGTAATCTCCAGCAACCACTCAGCAACCAGTCAGGTAATACATACTCATTTGTCACTGACCAGTCTCTAAGCCCGTGACTGAGGCCTTAATGGACTAACAGAGTGGGACCGGACATCATTAATGTGACACATGCCAGTCGTTTGTTCCTAATGTCAGAAACGACACAAGCAGGCACTCTTCACATGAGAAATTGAGAAGAACTAACAGGACTGATGAATGCTGACTGTAATGGGGCCGCGTGTGGGGTAGACATCGCTCCAAGTACATCTGACTTTCAGTCTGAAGACAGAGCGCCTTTAAATTTAGACTTCACTTGTTATTTGCTTTTCTTTTATTATGTAAGGTTGAGAAAAGGTCCTGATTTGGGCTACAGTGTATCCCACAAAGCTCCATCCTCTAGGTTTTCAAGATGGTGAGTTCAACTAAATCTAAAGGGAACAACATCATACACAGAGATCAAATATAAAAGATGGGTGTAGCCACGGTGACGTTGTCCACTGGCTGGTGGGAGCTCCGTCACTTACCTTTAAAACACAGTGGGAAAGGTCTGAAGATAGCAAATGTCTCAATTAGGCCTGTATCAAGGACCCCAGCTGTTACATGACGTTCAAATGTTGCTTTATTGTTTTCGACCTCACAGTGAGCTGGGTGTGTGTCCTCATGCCAGTGATACTGGTTCCCAGGATTTAAGCAAACGTAATTAGTGTGTGCAGTGGACCGAGGAAGGGTCAGTAAGCTGTGCAGAGCACTCCCAGAATCTAAAAGGATGAGATTATCCAATTAGCACACAAAATGTTTTAGAGCACCGATGAGGCAGATAAGTGTGTCTGTTTGGATTATCGATCAGGCTCATTGAAACAGTTCAGAGTTAAAGAAATGATAGAAGTTTTGATAGAGACACATTTATAACAGCTCAGTGCTGACGAGACCATCTGTTAGGTTTTGTATTGGTGATTGTTATTTATGCTTAGAAATATCTACTCATATATGCTTAGAGTTGTCATTTATGCGGTCACACTCTGACCACACACACACACACACACACACACACACACACACACACACACAACAAAGGCAAGGTACTCTTTGTGTGTATGTATATGTCGTATGTTAATGAACCTATGCATATTCATGTAACCTCAATAAAAGAGCAGTGTTACGGGGGAGCGGACGAGAGCAACTGGGGTCAAGCGAAGGAACGGCGTTTGTCCGGTTCTCTCCCGTGCACGAGAAACATGAAGAACTTTGCCTACTTCGTGTCTTGCTTGCTGTGTAATTATATTGTCTTCAACGTTCCAGCGAATAGGTTCAAGCTACAAACCTATCACCATCTGAGGAGGAGACGACGGCAGGTGGTTCTACTCTGCTGCCTTTGTGCCTCGGTGCAATCTGCTTTTTTTCAGTTGCCAAATTCATTGAAAAACAGAATTATTGTTGAATTATGAATTATTGAATTTGTTAGGCAAAGGCGGTGTTTTAAAGGTCTGTAGAAGGTTTGCAGCAGCTTCTCTGCCACGCCTCGAAAAATATGCTTGACTTGCAGCTTCTTCAGCTGGATGTTCGACTTTCTGCACATTTACTGTATCTGATAGATGGTAAATGGCCTGCATTTGTATAGCACTTTACTCAGTCCCTAAGGACCTTTACACTACATTCAGTCATCCACACACACACTGGTGATGGCAGCTACATTGTAGCCACAGCCACCCTGGGGTGCACTGACAGAGGCGAGGCTGCCGGACACTGGTGCCACCGGGCCCTCTGACCACCACCAGTAGGCAACGTCGTCTTGCCCAAGGATATTTGGCATGCAGCCTGGAGGTAGCCTGGGATCGAACCACCGACCTTCTGGTTAGTGGCTGACCTGCTCTGCCACCTGAGCTACAGCCACCCCAGGAAAGTTTCTCAACACACACAAACAAAAGAAACAGTTTAGTAGCCTGAGACGAACTAGAACAGCAGAGCTTCATTCTGCTGTTTGATGAACATTTTTCTTTATTTTTTTCCATTTTTAATGGTGAAACAACAACATTTAAAGTGCAGGAACACCCGACTGACTCTGACTTTTTTCTACATGTCAGGTAACTGTTGTTGGGAAGGTCAGAGATCTTTACCCAGAATAGTTTTTGTCTGAAGAGCTCTGATCTGATAATGTGAGCTTTAATTTAAAGTTTATTCTCAGGTGGGATTTTTGCATTACGCTCCGCCTTTATCTTTTTATTCTGACTCTGCTAGAACAGCTTTGCATGAGTCCAATAATCATGACTTGGCTGCTCTACACTTTTGGCTCACGCTGTTGTCTCCTCAGCTTCTTCCTTCTCAGATTGTGCCCTCGATGCTCCTGCATTCAGTGCTCTCTGTCTCTGTCCCTGCACAGCTCTCTGACAGAGTGAGGAGGATCTTCAGCGTCCCTGGAGAGTAACATTTGCAGTGAGACCATGACTCTGGCAGGTAAATGCAGTCGCAGCACAAACCCGTTCACCTCACACGCCCTGCTCCTCTGCTTTAAACACTATACTGCGACCGATCTGTTCAAATATGAGCATGCAGTATTTGTGTCGTGCAGCGTGTCGTTATTATGTCCGCTGGTATGACATAACGAGCATGACTTACGTCGTCAGTCCTCGACTGCGTGCTCATGATTCAGCTTGATCTTCTGTGTGTGTCCTCAGCCTATAAAGAGAAGGTCAAAGAGCTCCCCCTGGTGTCTCTGTTCTGCTCATGCCTGAACCCACGCACTGCAGAAAACCCGACCTACAAGGCAGAAGGTAAAAAATCTCCTTTGCACGAGCACTGGTGTTTATTAGGGGAACAGTCGCTTATAAAAGACCGACAGCAGTCTCTGTGGCTGAAGTTTGATGCTCCTCAAACTTCAGCTCCTCTCTTCCTGTCTATCTAAAACCAGCAACTTCAGCAACTACAGACAAACACAAGAACATCTCATCCACAGATGTCTCATTAGATCTGCAGTAAACCCAGGCCCACAGTCAGTGCTGACGCACGCTGATCCTTTTGTCCTAATTCTGGGTCTTTCTAAATAATCACCTTTGGAGCTAAAAGTGAGCAAGAAGCAGTTTTGTTTCCCTCTATCTAAATTTGAATCTTTTTAAAGTTATAACAGATCAGGAGTGACTGCAAACTGCAACTAAATTCTGAACATATAACTTATATTTCGGTCTTGGCGTCATTTCTACAGAGTGAAACACTTTCTGTGTTCTTCCTCCAGATCTCTGACTAAAGTAAAACATTCGATCTCAAAGTAAACCAGACTCTCCAAATCATTGACATTTTGCATTTCAGCCTAAGTTTATGCTCCAGCATCGCTCCAGCTGTCAGACGAGGTGTCCGAGTGGCCAAGGCGACGGACTGCTCATCCACTGTGCTCTGCACGCGTGGGTTTGAACCCCATCCTTCTTTCTTATCCAGCTCTTTGTACGTGTGCATAGTGACAATAAAATGTGTTTGCTGCTATTTAAGCGATAGATCTTGGATACTTCTTGGTACATCACAAGGAACCTTTATAATCTCTTTATTGATTTTAAATGTGTTTGGTGCAGCTGACCACGTCATACTTTTACAAACGTGAAAGTTTGAGTTTTGAGCACAGTCAGTGATCATTCAGCATCCAGGCCTCTTTCCTCCTTATTACAAAGTTCCCCGAGGCTCCGTCCCAGGAATATTTGATTTATGTTTATAGCAGCATCTCATTGTGTAATCATAAAGACACATTCCTCTATTTATGGCACCAACTCTAAACATCTAGCTATGATTTAACTGCCTTCCAAACCATTAAAGATCTGTGAAAAGACCGAACTGATTTTAAATGCAAAAAAATTACTGATTAACCCCCTAATATGTATGAAACTGTATAAATACTCAGACATTTAGCTTGATTCGATTTTAAAGCACACGTTGACATTTCTTATTAAATAAAGTGAGTTCAGTCGGTCTGTTTACAGGGATCTCATTATAGACGACTGGTCTCTCTAACCTCGAGATACAGCACATTAGTCCAGCTTCAGTTGAATCATGGAGATGAACAAAACGCTGGCTTGCCTGTGAGGAAGGGTTTGTGTTTGTTTATTTAAATAGATATATATATTTAAAAGAAGCAAAAACAACCCTGCTGCTATCGTTCAGCCATCCTCCAGTACACAGAATAGACTCAAGATCTTTTTGTTCTTGTTCTTTTCTCTGAACGTGTTTCCATGTTTTAAAATATAACATGATGGCGATGTTAAAGACAAACAAAGATGAGGTCATGGATTCAGCTCTGACAGTAAATGCTGCTATCCACCAACACAGATGCAGTGGACTTGGCCTGGTGCGTCATCAAAGACGTAGAAGTTATCGAGCTGAACAAACGCGCATCGGGCCAGGCCTTCGAGGTCATCCTCAAGCCCCCGTCTTTTGACGGCTTGCCTGAACTCAATGCCTCCATGCCGCAGCGCCGCGACCCATCCCTGGAGGAGATCCAGAAGAAGTTAGAGGCGGCTGAAGAGAGGCGAAAGGTGAGGGAGCGGGCGCGTCATCTGAACCGCCAGAAAACATCCGCTGTTTGTGGCTCGTTCAGCCATTGTTAAACATCTGTTAGCACTCTTTGTGTGATTTATCGGAGAGACGGAAATAGGCTTAAAATGAATGAAGGGGAAGTGGGAGGGAGTATTGGAGTGAACGGAAAGAAGGAACTGAGCTGGGGGAGATGAAAAGAGGCAGATGAAAGAGCAGAGACAATCCTGTGAGGACACAAAGACAATGATTCATATTCATCCATCAGAGAGGATGATGGAGCGAGGGCAAGAGACAAACAGGGGAAAGGTGAGGAGAGTGAAAAGATTGTTAGAGATGGAAGAGCGCTCTCTGGAAACGAGGCAATTCCAATTTCTTTGGCTTTACTGGCTCACAGTGATCTAATGTATTAGTTATGAGGTTTGGCCCACCTGAGGACAAAGATTACAGGTGCTGACAACCGCACACATTTCAGTTTGTGTCTGCACCCTTCAACTAGAACATGTTTGACAGTTGAACTTTGTTGAAATAGGTGAAAACTGCAAACAGCCTGCTTATCACCTGCAGTCTGAGTATTGTGTAAAGGATGAGCAGCTGCCTTCACTTCTCCATCTTCCTCCAGTGCCAGGAGGCGGAGCTGCTGAAGCACCTGGCGGAGAAGAGAGAGCATGAGCGCGAGGTGATCCAGAAAGCTTTTGAGGAGAACAACAACTTCATCAAGAACGCCAAGGAGAAGCTGGAGCAGAAGATGGAGGCCAACAAGGAGAACAGGGAGGCTCTGCTGGCAGCCATGCTGGAGAGGCTGCAGGAGAAGGTAACGTGGCCACGATTAAGCCCCGAGCCTCCCGACCGTTAGAGGGGAGGTCTGCAAACTGATCTCAAACAATCATTGCTTTGTGTGGTTTCTCACACAGCAGACAGCCACAGAACACCAGGGTTCATCTCCCACGTGGGACCATTATTTTTGTTTGGGGGGGTTAGGTAAAAATCCAGTGCTGATAATGCTGAGCAAGGTTTTTGTGGTGCTGATGTGTCAGTGTAACATATGACATGTAGTAGTTCGACAGCATTGTCACAAATGTCATATTAATGTTACTTTTACGACACCAGGCCAACCATATGTTTTATATATGCACATGTATTTGTGCTTTAACTATGGAGGCAATCTGGCCCATCTTTGACTTTAGTAAAATAAAGCAGCATGAAAAGGTCGTTTATGTGTCTTTGTTCAAACAGAACACGTTTAACTTTGGAGAGACAAACTCTGCTGCTTCTCTTTTCATCCAGTCTTCATGATATCCTGGGATAACGTAGAAACTCCTTTTTATTTTGCTTTTGCAGACAGGAATCAGCTCCCTGCACACCTGTCAATCAGAAATAGCCACGCCCTTAACCTTAAGCCTGATCTGTATCCAGATGGATGAGCCTGACCCACCGTAGAGTTAATATGGCAGGGACCGTTTTTGTACTGGGCTGTAAACCTGCTGTTTGGTGCAGCGTAGTTGGACAGTTAAACGTGGGAGTCTGTGGGGAGGTTTGCTACATTATTGCAAACTGTCTTTTAAATTTGACTTTTGAATGTTTTTCTTCTTTTTCTCTTGCTAAAAAGGATTTATGCAAGCTTTGAAGTTAGAGGGCAGCAGTTTTATATTTTCTCACAGCCAGCTAATAGCTTCGGATGAAGTTACACTGATATTTGTCCATGTGTATCGCAGACTGTGAAAACGACTCTTTACTGTCTCGTGTGTTATTTCTGAACCCAAACTTGTTGCCAGGCAACTTGTTGTAGCAACACTAATGAAACGTTGCTGGTTTTAGTCTAACACAGAGTGAACATCAACAAGTTCATGTTTTTACTGTTTCAGCTACAAAGTTACAGACATGAGAGACATATTGAGCAAAACGTCAAACACACACTGAGAGCTAAACACGAGTTTTTTGAGTGTAAATGAAGCGAAGCTTCAGCTGAACTTTCTCTTCTGGTTTGGCACTGCTCACAAACCTGATCAGCAACCATGAATATTAGTGCAATGAAATAAAGTTTTTTCAGTTCTTCCCCACTCGCTCTCATTCAAACCTTTACGCCGGCGTCTCCTTCATTAATGAAAATATCTTCCTAAATGATAATGGCACTCATGTTTCTGTGTCTGGCAGGACAAACATGCAGAGGAAGTGAGGAAGAACAAGGAGATGAAGGAGGAGGCCTGCCGGTAGACGAATGGCACGAGGGAACGGAAAGAGCGAGGAAAAAAAATAAAAAGGGGGAAAACAGTGCATTAAAAGAAGAACTCAACAGCAACTAGGGCAGATTTTGGTTTTCATATTTGATGTATGCTGCGATGATTCTGAGCAAGCTGTATAAAGTTTAGCCACTCTTGATGTTAAAATTTCTCTTTTTTCTAAAGGAACGTGGGAGGGTGGGGGGGGGGGGGGGGGACGTCGGCGCTAATGTTTTTTAAAGAGGAACAGCCATCCAATCATGACTGAGTAAAAAAAAGGAATTAGAGCTCCTGTTTTCTGTGTTCAGCATCAGGAGATGATTTTAGTGAAGCTGTGTTTTTTCTTGGCAACGCTTCCAGTTTGGCACAGCCAGAGATGCAGTTTCTCTCCAATTAGACTAAGTATGTGATCATTACCTCATAAAACCTGAAAATCTGTGATGTGCTTTATTCAGACTGGACACAGTAGTTTCAGAGCCTCACTCAGCCATAACCAACTCCACTCCACTGAAAACCAGGATTCATTAAATACACAGGACCAGCTTTAAATATGAAAACACAAAGTGATCTCGGTCCACATGCTCATACTTCTCACTGTTTCTTTCACTCCGTCTGGGGTTTGTCTGTGAATCTCACTAATGCTTTATGAATATGAAACAAATAACTGGGGGGGGGGACTTTAGCTGTAGTGTAGTCGTAGATCAGTGACATGCATTTGAGTCTCTTAGAGTTAGAGCACTGATTGCACTCTTATTTCATTAAGCACAAGTCAAAGCACACACGGTATTCATACCAGAAGAGCAGTGAACATATACAGTAAAAACATTCACATTACGAGGAGGTGAAACAGTGACTGACTGCAGTTCACAGTTTAGACGTATTTCTGGCTTCGGTGGGTCGATTTGTGATCTGACTGACTTGCTTTGGTGTCTCTGATTGTTTATGGTTTTCACAGCAATTCCAACCTAAAACATTAAAATGGGGATCAAATGTGCTTAAGTGGTTTGGTCATGCTGATTTGATTGAAGTGTCTCAAATGTTTGCGCTGTAACGGGGGAGTCGTACATGGGCTTTGTACTTGCTGTAACTGTGTGTTGCTGTATATCTTCAAGGCTGGGTTGATTGTACCTATTTGGCATGATCAATAAAAGCAGCTTGGCTGAACTCGAACTTTCTCATAATTTTCAGATTTGATGGTGATATTTTTGACACTGATTTCCGTGACAGACAAACACTGGTAGCTGGGATATCACAGCACAATCACAATGATTGCCACTCTGTGTATTCAACTTGCAAAGCGACGTTGGTTCACCAGGGTGGTGATAAAATGGCCATAAGACATTCAGTCTGCTATCAGTTTGCAACTGCATGCAATCTGTAGAAAAACTAGGATGAAATGTGCCGAGACTTTGTCCCGGAATAAAAATGAGATGAGAAAATTCTGGAGAGACGAGATTCAATCGAATCGAATCAAGTCATGTAGAAAGGTGGGAGGAGTTTGGAAGTGATCCAATCAGAAGTAAGCTCCTCGTGTAGCAAAGTTTACCACGCACACCATTCAGTCCCTAGGAAACGGAGGTGGAAGTACAACTAGCTCTCATGCTCTATGTTTCTCCTGAAAAAGCATAAAAAATGTCGATGCCAAGGAGAAAGCAAAGAGTGGACACATCTCGCAACTGATGTCAAAGAAAATAAGACACTTTGTAAAACGTGTAGAGCAACTCTCGGTAAAAACACAAACTTTTATGTATTTATATTTTAGTCGACTGAATCAACTTCAGATTTAGTATTCGATAATCTTCAGCTGGCAAAAAATAGACTGACCCTAAATGAGTTTAGGTGCTTAAATTATGACTAAAACTACATCATAGTTTGGGGCAGGCAGAGATAAGCTGCGACCTACAAGGGAAAAAGCAGTCAAAGGTGTCTCCCAGGGGCTGGGGGTATCGCATAAGCACTTACTTGCAGAAAGGATGAGCTGGGATGAAGGTGGGTTGCAAGGCAGCTTGCAGATGGACATCGAGTGCCACTATAGTCAATTAATATTTAGCTTAAAATGAAAGTTACATGTATGTGAGTCTATAATATTTTACAAAAAAAGGAGCAACCAACAAAAAATAATGCTGTCATTAAAAATACTGTGAAATGCATTTATTAACATAAAGATAATTTGACCTGAGTTTATTATTTGTGTCACAGCTGATTCAGATGTTAAAGATACACATTTTTAATTATGAATTATAATGTTTACAATGAAATGAAAATAGTTCGTATAAAATGTAAAAAGCAAAATACCGAATTAGGAATAAAATAGGAACAAATATAAAAAAGACACATATCCACAAAATTAATATTATTTAACATGTACAAATAATGTCAACAACAATTCAAGGCTCACATTCTTTCGTCTACCATCTCTGATTAAAGTTACAATAAAGCCCTCGCGACCACAAGGGGGCAGACACACACTTTGCAGCTGTTTAAAGCTATCAGAGTCACAAAGCAAGCCCTACTGCTAACAGCTAAGACGGGGAAACGCAAGCACTAAAACATCACACAGGTCAAAAATGACTCTTTCATGTTACACATTTTACTTTCATATCTGAACCTGTTATAACTTAAAGCAAACTTGCAGAATGCAGGTTAGTACAGGGTAAAAACAGCGTGCTGAAAGAAATGCGTTCATCACAAGTCGTCGCCTTCCTACCCCTGAGGTATGACAGTGGGCCTCACACAGGTACAGCCAGCTGTGATCACCTCTGTCCCCAGTGTGAAGATGTACTGCTTCCTCGCCTTCCTCCCTTTTTTCTTAGACGGTTTGAGGACCCTGTGGTGATGCAGGAAAGAGTTGTAAATATATAACTGAAAGGTTACAGCCCCTTCGAGAGCACTGTGTTTGAAGGGGCTTTATATAATGTGGGGGAGATAAATGAAATGAAGGCTCTCAGTTTAATTCAGTTACACGTATTTTGCAAAGGCTGCAAGCTATGCAACGACTTTCTAAACATCTTTGTTTTGTCTTGAATGTGGTTTATATGGGAAACAACAGTGAAAAACCAGAACGTACATCTGTATGTATACTGTGGTTCTGCTTCTATAGAAATGCCTTTGACCTGCTAACTAACACATTACTGTACACAACCTGCACTGCGGTTTTTCAGGATGTTTGTGTTTTTATCACAGATTGCCACAAAGGATGGATCTGATTGGTTCTGCAGCATGACAACAGTGCCAAACAGCCCGGGTGATATGGAGCTATATTTGATGACAAAAGCACAAAATGGGACGGCCCTGATCACAACGTTACAGATTAGGCTGAAGAATCCACGTCGCCCACTCGTGGACCCTCTAAAACTGTGTTTATCAAACAGTGATACCTGGTGACTGCAGACTCATTTGATGGATCTTTTGGAAAATTGAGGAATATAGTTGATCTAAATACAAAACTTTAAAAAAACAAACAAAAAACCCTCAACATTATTCAGCTACCAGACGCCCACATTCATTCGCTGATGTTTGGGAAGAGGTCCGAGTGACAAACGTGTGAGAAAACAATCTTTAAAGACGTGTTGATGCTTATCCAGGCAAGGAAATCCCAAAATGTGGATTCTGTTCTGAGGAAGTTGGATGAGCGACGAAACGTCCGACTGAAAACGCGACGTCCAGATCAACACAAGCAGCTCTTTGGGATTTCTTTGAAGACTAGATTCAAAATGATTTATATTTCAGTTCATATCCACACAAAGTGTATTAAAATACTAAAAAATAGTTTTAAAAATAGTTTAATTAAAAAGTAAACTTAGTAAAAGTAAAGGAAAAATACCAAAGGGCTAATGACAGGGTATTAATTTATTATTAGTAGTAGTATAAATTATTAAATATTGTAAATACTGTAATGTAAAGTATTTTTTAAAAGTAACGTTTAGTACTAAATAGTAAAAAAATATTTTTAATGCCACTCATGACAAAGTTTTGGAGAGAAAAAACCCCTCAAAGCTAAATGTTGCGCATCACATTGTGACAAACAAACTAACCACAGAATTTATTGAACAACAAACGAATAACATTTGAAACAAAACGAGTCCTTTCTTTGAAAACTAAAGTCCGAGTGATCACCGCACACTAATTGAAAAACATTGGATACACTTTGTAACGTATCTACAGTTTTTGAATTTAGCTGATGATTTTAAAAAGTTTAAAATATTAAGAAAGAAATTGTGAGGAAGAAAATGTGGTCAGTCGGCATCGGCATGGAAACACCCAGCGGCTCCTGTTTTCTAGGTTAAGTGGAAAGACCTGCTGCTTCTTCCTGTTTGAGACCTGCGCAGTCATATCAGGACGTGAAGTACGGAGAGAAATGTCCAACAAGCGCCAGCGCCGTGTTTGTCTGTGACTGCGCTCCGTTGGTAGAACAGCTTTCACCGATGATGATGGTGAAAACTGTATCCCTGCACTGAGCTCCTACATTTCTGTGGCTGTTGTCTCTTTATGTACTTTGTGCTCAACGAGCTTCAATCTGGATTCTTTCTATTATCAGGGCTGTCTGCAAATGAACTGAAACTGAACACAAGAGCAATTCTAGCTGTTCTGATGAAAACAAAACCAAGTGCAAAGCGAGTATTTTCCACAGCAGCTCACCTGTGGAGGACCAGAACTTCGTACTTGATGGGTTTAGCCTCCAGGCCTCTATCCTCCCCTCCCCCCTGTGGACTCAGACAGCCAGTGGTGAGGCACTGGGCGTTTGAGATATGCTTGGGCAAACGAGAGTCCACGGACGAGTCACTGCGGACGGATGGGTCAGAGAAAAAACAAACTGTAACCTAAAGATTAACATGGCCCAGTGAAACATAGATGAATAACAGCAGGGTCTTACATGTACGTCCACGGTGACAGAGACATGTTGGCGATGCTTGAGGGAGATTTTGCGGTGAAGTGCGGCAGCACTGAAGGATCTATAACCAACCTCACACTGTTGCCCTTCAGTCCAGCTCTGGGCCCCAGCTTTGCTGAGACCGACTGGCTTTTCCTGGCGCCGTGCAGCAGGGGAGCCAAACTCAGGACCAGCAAAGCTCTCAACACCTAAGCAAGACAAGAGCGCGCAGGCCACAGCGTGTCAAAGTGCTTCATCAGCTAGAACACATGTGAGCAAAGAAAATAGAACTTTACGACTGCTGCCAGTTCCTAGTTGGCTGGATAATCAGTGAATAAATCCAAAAGGCATTTTGTTTTTAATCACTGCCGTGCGTTACAGATTAGGGAAAATGTCGGCATCCTGATTTTGGGACAGCGTCATGAAATAAGTGTTCAGAAATCAAATGTGCTACTTTTTTACATTACATTGTCTAAAAGTGGCTCTAATTTAATAATCACCGATAAAAGTTAAGGATAAAGCAGCTCGACTCACCAGCAGCATGACTGTGTTGCCTCAAAGCCCAGCGTAACTGTGAAGCCCTCCTGTGGTATCCTGTAACGTCTGCAGTCGAGCAGCGGTTATACGCCGGCACACTGAGTTGGTGTGCTGGCAACATGTGAGATGCATTTCCGCTCTGACTGTCACCGATTCTGAAGAAACGCGGCTGATATTCGAAAAGAGTTTTGTTTCCGTGCCGACTAACTGTGCGTGTTATGTGCGATTGTATCATGTAGCATATTTACTATGAAATCTTCAAAACTCTTAAGGTCTTTGGGGTTTTTTTTTTCATTTGACCCCATTTTGACCTGCTACAAAAAGTATAATTGCCCTGCACAAACGTTCAATGTTGACACTTTCAGAAGGTGTCAGACAAAGGTGTGGAAGCTGTCCTGCACCCCTCCGTCGTTTTGAAGTTGTTGGGAAAATTATAATCTGCTTCACAGTTTCATCGGGGGAAATGTTCAGCAACAAACAAAATTAGCAGGGATTGATGTGAAAGTCAAATTCAAGGTGTAAAATGTGATACGGGTGTTCAAATGCAGTTGCAAGGAATTTCGTTTATCAAAAAGCAAAGTGAAATAGTGACAATTACTCTGTGTGTGTGTGTGTGTGTGTGTGTGTGTGTGTGTGTGTGTGTGTGCACATCCGCAGAGCTCTGATTATCTCGACTCAC
Organism: Aulonocara sp. 'chitande type north' Nkhata Bay; assembly: GCF_057382095.1. Classification (NCBI taxonomy): domain Eukaryota; kingdom Metazoa; phylum Chordata; class Actinopteri; order Cichliformes; family Cichlidae; genus Aulonocara; species Aulonocara sp. 'chitande type north' Nkhata Bay. The sequence goes on along the minus strand of NC_141358.1, from coordinate 1,153,886 downwards.
ATCAAGTTGTAACTTTTATCACTTTAAGAAACAAACAGGAACAAACAAATTAAGCTGAACTGCATCAACTTTTTCTGTTTTTTCTGAAACATAGAAAATGGTACGCTAGTAACTACACCTACGCACAAACTCACTCTAAACAATGTAGGTCAAGGAAATGCTGACACAGCTTCTGGTAATGAATCAACATACTTCTTAAATGCAAGCCATGTGATAACATCTTCTCTCCTTGTGTAACATATATAGTGAAGTTAGGAGAAATGGTTTCTGAAGAACACCGAAGAAGCTTTCTTTCCAAGCTCTTTAGCTTTCATGTAAAGTGCTTTTAGAAGCCCCAGTTTGGCCCAGATAGCTCAGGTAAAAGCACAAAGCCATCTAAAATCAGGCAAACCAACAGTACTATAGAAACTCAACAATCAAACATGGGTTTTAAAAAACTTCATTTTTAAATAAAGAAGTTTCTTTCTGACTGAGAATGGCCGAGCTAAGATCCCGTTGGACTTCCAGATACAGACGGACAAACAGCTCTAGTGATAGATGTAGCAACACCAACTGATAGCAACATCGGGAAGAATGAACACGAGAAGCTGGAGAAGGACCGAGGGTGAAGGCAGCAGTGGTCTGCGTGGTAACTGGAGGCCTCGGTGCAGTGGCCCCAAAGTAGGCGAGCGGCTCCCGCAGATCCCAAAACCAAGATCTCCAGGAGAGCGCAGGCCCAGGAACGCCATATCTATAAAGTCCATTTATTGGCTGTCGTACCAATTTAAGAATTGTTGAGAGTTTTTGATACTACTTGATATTCATTAATTAAAGAGGAATAGTTAGCTTACCATAGCCTAGCATAAAGCTATGGCAAGCTATGGCAGTTCAAATCTGCCAAAACTGACATTCTGATTGTTTCATTTGTACATTAAGTATAAACAGTCCATGTTGAGGTAGGCTGTGTGTTTTAATGTGCTGTAAACTTCTTTAGCTGGATTAACTTGAGGACTTTCCCATTTCCAGTCTTTAAAACAAGCCAAGCTAAGCTAAACAAAGCTAACTAGCTTATATTTACAGCGGACACACCAGACGGACACTTGCTTTCTCAACTGACACACTATGAAAAAAATAACAACTTAATTATTATCCCATTGTGTCAAACTTTTCAATTAAAGCCAAGCTGAGTTCTCTAATGTTTCAAACCTTTAAAAATGAACCAAAGCCTGAGTGTCCCAAACACAGTGTTTTAGAGAGATATCAACTGAAGTGAAGTTATGGCCAGGCTGTTCACTTTATGGTGCAGTCGGCGAGTGTAGCCGTTTTTCCATATAAACAAACAATTTTAAGATGTTCTATTTTAATAATGTAACCACAGAGCGGGGAGTTAAAGGGAAGCACGCGCTCCCATTTACATGGGAGTTGGTGTAAATCAGGTTGAAACAAACGAGTGCCACAGTGTTAACAGCCTCACACTCACCATAAAAGACCTGATTCAAGTCTCAGTGGATTTAGGATGAACAGATTATTTCTTTTTGTATTGTTATGTTCTTTGAACAAGCATCACTTCCTTACTCAGACACAGCAGCCAAATGTATTTCTCAGTTATGGCGGGTTATGTAACAGTCAAACAGCATAATTATTCCCAAGTTCAAGATTATTTATTGATATGGCTTCTTTCACAAGTATGGCTCTGAAAGCTAGGGTAAAAAAAGTGAGTTAAAGGGAATTACAGAGCAGCGCTGAGCCGCTGATGGACTCGTGCAATGGAAACTGAAAACACGTCAATGAGGTCAACTAATGAATCCCACGCTTTTTATGTGAAATGAGGCGCTGGGTTTACCATAACCACAAAGCTGATACACGTAAAGTTTATATATAAATGATTTGATATCAGATTTATAAGAATGACACTGCAAAGTCATTTACAGTACTGTAAAACAAAGTCTTCAGCCCTAATGTATTTATATTTTCTATTTCTGAAGGTCTTTCAAAAAACTCTTTTCTCATTGGCTGATTTTATGTTTAATCCAGTCCTTGTAGAAATGAGAAGTATCCTAAAGTCACGTCCTTAACAGGAGAGACACCAGCAAAACATCCTTCAGCTGCTCAGAAATGCTCTCAGTGGGGTGGAGGCTCGCACGAAGCCGTTCTTGAGGAAGGAAGAAGCTGAGCTTCGCCAAATTACACAAAAACTGGGCGACAGGTCGTATGGAGGTTTGATCCAAAGCGCGATGTACGAGGAGATAAGGTCAGAGGTAAAACGGCGAGCGTCTGCAGCTGTGTGTAAAACACGGTCACACATCTGTGTCGTGCAGACAACGTCCCAAACACGATATTTCACACAGGAGTAAGAAATGTGCTCATACAAAATGCTGCACACGTTTCCTTTTTCTCAAACTACAAAGAAGAAACATTAACACCATATTCGTGTTAATAAAGATTTCTCTGCTTCGATCTTTGGGGTTTTTGCAAACAGCACCCAAATCTGCTCTTTGCAGCCTGTGGTCTGCACACCAAACATGCTCCGATTAGCTTTACAGTTTCATTTCACCTGTACTTTTATTTTCTGTGTGGAAATACTCAGAGTAGACCAGGACAATATAAGATGCCAAACCCGGTACTGAATAATCGCCCCATTTAAAATAATATTTGTTACGATCGAACTGTGGCTGCAGCTGCGAGGAACGACGGCGACTGACACGTCACGGGCTGAATCGGGCGTAGGAGTTCAGACCTCAAGGCCCCGCGTCCTGGATGGTGGCAGAGAAACGAAACGCTGTTGCTGAGGCGGGTTGAGTTCACACTCTTATCTTCAGCACGATCGCAGCCGCAGTTCAGTTTATTCTCAGAGCAGTGATTGTGAGGCGCTGCCACATCTGACCTTTGGCAAACCTGAGAAACTGACACCAGCACATAACCAGAATGAAAAAGTGAGAAGGGTGAGGTTGAACGCCGACTTCCTAAACAGTTCTGAGGTCTGTGTCGACCGTGGGAGCTGCCACCCACACACACCGAGGTGTGGATTGATCGGGGATTTTAAAATGCTTCTTGTAAACACTTGTGTACCTGCAGGAGAGATTACCAGCACCACACATGCAGCCACTTCCCCCACGTGTGTGCACAGGTACGGCGCTTTCAGTCTTAAATCAAGAGCCTTTTTTCACACCAATGACATTTTATTATTTTTTTATATTTCACAACAGTTATTTAACAACACGTGTCAACTATATACAAGCCCAGAAGAGACAAACGCAGGTAAAAACCTTAGAGCGCCGGGAGCAGTGACCAAAGACGCTCTAAGGCAACGTTTCCACCACTGAACTGAAACAAGTGCAGGAAGTAATACGACTTTATCTTCATCCCAGTTTGCAGAGCCGAGCTGCTGAAACCAAAGCAAACGTGATGAGGCGACAGATGACGTGTCCGATGAACGCCGGGGGGCGCTATGATCCACGGCTTCTTAAAAGTCCAAGTAATTTTATTTCTGTCTCAAATGAGGAAGATGATGTCATCAGCCACCATGACTTGGTTGTCATCCTGCATGCGGGCCAAAGCGCCACGCACCTCGGCCTCTGCAAACGTATTCTGACGCTCCTTGTTGATGTCGTCCATCAGCGCGCTCATCTTCACCGACTGAGCGTGAGCAGACTGGAACACGGCGAACAGCGACGACTTGAACTCCTTCAGCCTGGGGGAGGAAAGACAGGAAAGAAGCCGTGACATTTCAAAATAAAGGCGCACGCACGCACACACGCGCACGCACGCACGCACACACACCTCTCTGCAGACAGCTCAGCATCTCCAGCCTGCAGCGAGGCATCCATGGGCTCGTCCTCTCTGGGCTTGGCTGGTTTCGGGGTGCCGGCCTGAACTGAAGAACAAACACCAAAGTGAGACCTGATGCAGAACCTAACATGAAGCCTGCTTAAACCTGAACCATGCAGAACTACACGCTCAAAGACTTTTCCCTACAGTGATGCAAATTCATAATGATATTGTTTTATTACACGGCAGCGATACTGACTTTGCCTTTTTAAAATGTAATGTAAATATAAATGAGCCAAATTTGCTATTTTATAAGAGTCAAATTTAAAAAAAAAGTATATTAAACCTGCTTTTCTAGCTCAGTGCAGTGAACAGGAACATACTAGTACTGACAGTAATGTTGGCAACTTTATTATGGATGATGTGAAAGTTCATTTGGTCTGTAGCACCAAAGAGGCGACCGACTACACTGTGGCGTGACAACACATGATGCTCACTCTCAGGGACTTCCTGGTCTTCACTGAAGTCGTACGGACTGTAGGGCTCACTGCCCTGAGAGCCACGTCGCCCCCTGCAGGACACAAAGCATCAGTGCTGAAGCAAAGGCACCATTTTTTTAAAAAAAAGCTGTTTATCACATGGGGGGCTGGGTTCATGTGTCACTACCTCTTCCTCACAGCTCGCTGTGAACGCTGCGTGGGCATCTCCTCCTCCTCCTCCGAATCAGAGTCGTGCTCCTGTCGTGAACGTTTCTTCTCCTTCTCCAAAACCTGTAGAGAGAAAAAACAATATGAATAAATTTGAACGGCAGAGGTCCTCGACCTCTCAGCTCAGGACGCAGAAACAACGCCGACCTTTTTAAAGTAGGCAAACTGGACGAGCTCCACTGCGACCTCCGAGTCCTGCAGCTCCACGGCTTTGCTCATGCGGGCCTTGGCGTGTGCCGTGGACAGACGGATCAGAGTCTCCAGAGTCCGGGCCGTCACCGGAGAGGTCTGTGGAGAGGAATGAGGATTAGCACTCGGGTCCTGACACATCAGGGCACATCTGCATCTCAGTGGGTTTAACCAGAACACAAACAGCAGCTTCTCAAGCAACCCGGAACATTTCAGATGTGCAAACAAGCTGCCTCCACTTTCTCAAACTTCAGGACTCCCGTGAACATTTCAGTCTGGGAAACCATCAGGTTTTACTACGTCACATGAGATTTGTCGGCTCACGCTCACCCTGGCCAGATCGGCGCCCAGCTGTTCCTGACTCCTCAGCCTCGAGTACTCCTCTGCGATGTGATTGGCCGCCTCCTCTGTGAGCACAGGAGTCACAGCCTTGGCGATGTGGATGTACTTCCTCATGAACTCCTTACTCACAATTTTATCCCTGAAACAAAGCAAACGTTTCTATTCTGTTGCAGTCGCACGTTATCAACACAGGAGACAAAGGCACGCTTGTGCTCTCAGACCTCTTCCTCTTGCTTCCGTGCAGCAGGTTGTTGTGCTTCTCGTAGATCTGCAGCTCCTCGTGCTCCTCGACCGCAGCGTCTGGATCGTCTGTCGCCAGGACGTCTACGGTCCCGCCCAAAGCCATGGCTGAAACACACAACGCGTTTGTTGTTTTAATAATCGGACAAAAACGGTCTCATCTCGCCGTCCTATTACGAGTGACGTACCGGCTCCCTCCTGTTCGCGGGGGTCACGGTAGCGGTGCATCCTGAGCACGTGGTCCGAGATCTCGCGATCCTGCTCGGGGTCCATCTGATCCAGCATGATGAAGAGGAGGTCAAAACGCGACAGCAGCGAATCCTGGAGGCCGATGTTGTCCATGGGGGTTTTATACTGATCGTACTGCAGAAAGGGACAAGCAGAGTTTTCTTTAAAGGTCTCGTCCAAAATCAACTAGCAGGCAGAGACAGATGTGGGTGTGGTCACGCACTCGGCCGTAGACGGGGTTGGCAGCAGCCAGTACGGAGCAGCGGGCATTGAGACGGGCGTGGATACCGGCCTTGGCGATTGTGACGCGGCCCTGCTCCATCACCTCGTGGATGGCTGTGCGGTCCATGTCGGACATCTTGTCGAACTCGTCGATGCACACCACGCCGCGGTCAGCCAGCACCATGGCCCCAGCCTCTAGACGACGCTCGCCTGGCGGAGGACAAATGTTGGTATTGAGCAGGAAGAAATGCACTTACAGCAGGTGTGTAACACTTGAATGCCGACGTTTGAACAGACCGATCACGTGGCGTACGTGTTTTAACACCTTTATTCTAACCTTCAAATACATCAGTGACAACTGAGTCCACTCAAGTCAACAAGCAGCCGGCGTTAGCAGACCCACAGGTCAGCGGGAGGCTTTAATACCAGTTAATGTTTTTAAATGAATTGATCCCCGTTTCTGTCTCATGTTAGCTCATGCTAGCAGAGACCAACAGTTAGCTAACAGCACATTGCTCGTGCCGCATCCATCGTCGCTACAACAGGCGACACGAAGCAAAGATGTCAAACGCTTTCTGACTACAGTGAGACCTGACACGGTGGAGGCTCGCTGCAGCGTAGCCATGCTGGCTGCAGTCACACAGAGGTCCTTCACTTGTTTAGGCTAAACAAATTCGGGGGACATTCGTTACCCGTCTCCTGGTCCGTGGTGACGGCGGCGGTCAGACCCACACCAGATGAACCTCGTCCAGTCGTGGGTATAGCTCGGGGTGCTGTGTGGAGAACGTAACGCAGGAGCTGGGATTTGGCCACCGATGGGTCGCCTGGGAAACACGAACACACCATTAACCCCCCCATCAGAACTGAACCACCATCATGTCCACGTGTGAGTCCTTGAGCTTGTCAGCACAGTCGTTCAGGTAGCCGTTCCCTGTGGTGCAGCACAAGGAACAAGTGTAGGTCCCTTTTCACTGGTGTCTCTCTCACAGATACTGATTTATGGCACAAACACATTTTATTGTTCAGTGCTGCGTTCGTGAGGTTTACCTCTGCCTTGTGTCCATGAATGTAAAGCTTGTAGCCAGAAATTTAGAACAATCTGAGTCACCATGAAAGTGAGTCCTGACTTAAAGCAACGCTCTCACTCTTCCACACTCGAGAGCTACAACTCCAAGAGCTAGGACGACGCCCTCATACCGATGAGCAGGATGTTGATGTCTCCTCTGATTCGCGAGCCGTTCTCGAGGACCTTCTCCACGCCTCCCAGCAACATGCAGAGGATGGCCTTCTTGATGTACTCGTGGCCGTGGATACTGGGAGCCAAGGAACGAGCGAGCTGATCGAACACATCCTACAAAGGACGAAGATTTAAAGGGTTTAGTTTCACATTTAGGATTACGCCTCCACGTGTGAGAAGGCAGCGAGATGACTCACTTTGGAACGAGTCTGACTGAAGTTCCTGATTTTGGCCACGTCGTCAGCAGTAAAGCACGGCGACACCTCCTTGGTCATTTGTTTGATGTGGCAGGCGATCATGATGGTCCTTTGAGTTAAAGAGAAGGGAGGGGTTAGAAGCAGAGATGGCACGATACCACTTTTTTATGTCCGATATCATAAATTTGGATATCTGCCGATACCGATATGAATCCGATATAGTGTTTTTAATCAATAAAACTGTTTTTTAATATCTTGCTGCATTTTGTATAAGTTCATACTCAAGTTTAAAAAAACAAAACACTAAAGCTATTCTGTTATACCTGTATGCAAAAAATACACTGCACCCAAAACATTTCATAGTTCAGCAACACTGATCAATCTGATAAACTCAAACCTGCAACATCCTCCTATTCTGGTGTTTTAAAGAGTACTTAGCAGAAATATTAAGCAACTTAACTAATAGGGCTGCAAACTCCCAGCAAAAAAGAAAAAAGGGAACCACCCCTCACGCTCCACCTCATGATGCTTAATCGATGTAATCAACTTTAATTTGACGCAGTGTGAAAAAAATGCACAGAATTAAATTATTTTTCAAGAATAATTAAATAGATTCAACATCTTTCTTCAACAGAACTGCAGACTGCACAGATGGTTCCCAAAGGAAAAAGTACTATAGCTTACTAGAGTATATTAGACTTAATAGTTACTATATACAGTAATGGACTTTATACATTTTACATCAGATTAAAACTTTGGGTGTAAGATTCAGATAATTATTAAAAGCTCAACATTTTAAATGAGAATAAGAAAGAAAAGTATGTCTTTGTGCCCCCTTTTCCCTGTTAATGCCCTATCGGCCCCCCTGGCTAAACTTTGCTAGATCCGCCCCTGCACAGTTACGTCAGCTACGTAGAAAAAGATCCTCGAGTAGAAAGTAATATTAAATACATTCTAACAACAGCTTATCAAGCTTAAACGTGCTGCTGTTGTTCAGCCGCTGGTTTCCTCTTTCTGGTGCAAAGTGGGCCAAAAACAAACAAGAGAGACGATCAGCTGATCATTGATCAGTTTCATGATTGAAGTAGCAGCAGGAGAGGGAGAGAGGCAGTCGCTCCATATATCGGTTGTTAAGCTTAACATGCGAATGCTTTACAAACATTCAGAGATGAACTTACACACTTGCTTTACTTCTCTCTGGGATCACTTGCTCGGAGATGAAATGCCGGGTTGCTAGCGAAGCTCCAAATGCTATCCAGACCACCGACAGGTCTCGCACGCCACAGCCGCTCTATCACATGATGCATACTGCTGCGACGTGCTACGGTTATGAGCCGAGTTACGGCGCGTTGCAAGTTTTGTGAGGTGCTTGTTTGATATTTAATGGATCGAATTACATTTTTTATTTCTCTCCGATATCCGATCCAGTCACTTAGGTCAGTATTGGACCGACACGTAATATCGGATCGGTCCATCTTTAGTTAGAAGACAAATGGTAGGCAAGTGAGGTAAACCCGTTAAACCCCAGTTAGCATTTTATTCCAGCTGACCTGAACGTGCCAGAGGTGAATCCTCCCTTCTTGCCAGGCAAACAGCGGTACGTCCCAACCACCTGCACCCGGTCTCCTGGTTTGACTGCATCCACCAGGTCGTTGTCCAAAATGATGTCCACAGAGCGCGGAAGTTGGCCAGCAGGAGCTTTCTCAGGCATCTCCTGCACTGTGATGGTTTGGTGGTCCTTGTAGATGGACAGCCCAAACTCCGTCTCCAGAGGATTGTTCTCTTCGTCCTATTTCGAGTCAAACAGGACACAAGATAAATGCGTAAGTATAAAGACAGCAGTCACACCCAAGTCTACAGAGAATGAGGCGCATTTACCTTGGTGGGGTAAATGGCACTGGAGGGGAAGGCATCCAGGGAGGTCAGGTCCGTGTACTTCCTCTCCATCGTCTTCTTAGTGGCTGGACAGTAGTGAACGCTGCGCACTACTTTGGGACGGACGAGGGAACCTACAGGGACGAAGCAAACAGGAGGCATTGGCATTCCACACACTTTGATACAGACTTTGTAACACTTAAAGATTACACGAATAAATAAAGACAATATACTCACACTTTGTAATGATGCCCTCCACACAAACCATGCTGCCCAGCAGTCGGGAGGTGAGCGTTCGGGGGGAGACATGCTTGGATCCAAAGCTCCCCTCCAGGCCGATGAAGAACTCCTCGTACTGCTTAGCGTAGGTGCCGTCAACAGAGGCCACCAGGTCCTTCAGGGCCCGCTGGAAGGCCAGCAGCTCTTCAAAGGCATTGTTCATCAGTCTGCAAAGTCAAACCATGGATTTTATTATCAAGGCTTTTCGCGTGTTTTCAAGGGCTATGACATCCTGAGAAACACAAGTCGAGTTTTCCACCCAAAGTGCAGCTTCACACAGATTTTTTTTTTACTTACTCAGTATGGAAACAGGAGTCGAGCTCAAAGGTTCGACAACAGGAAGAAGAATGTGTATGAATCAAGTCTGGTTTTGGACAAAGTAAAGCTGCGTTAAACCTGTATTCTTTCTGCTGGCCAGTAGGGGGCGTTGATCCTTCAGGTCTCAGAAATAAAGTTTCTTAGTATTGAACTGTATGGCAAACAGCACTTTGACTTCAGTATACACTTCCCTGCTGCTTGTTTCAAGTTATACTGAGCACAAAATCATGATCATTTTGTAAATCATGGTCCCATCAAAGGCTGAATTAACCTGGATGTGTGTCTAAGAGGTCACCAGTCTCTGAGCATCCCTCAGTTTTTCCAGCCAGATTCAGCCTTCGCTCCTTATAACAAGTTTCAAAACAAGATAAGTGAAGCTCAGTGTGAGCCTGGGTGATGGCTACAGCCATCTTTACATACAGTCTGTGTGAGTTTGAAACCTGTCGAGTTTCTAAGTAAGCCTAAGCAGGAAGAGAAAAACTGAGCATGCGTTTCCGTCTAAATATTTATTTTTTAAAAAACAGTAAAGATTAATGGAACCATTCAACATAACACTTTGTAGGGACCTCACAATGTTGTAGGGACCTCACAATGTTGTAGGGAGGCCAATTGCCATCAACTATGACGTCATTTTGGACATTTCAAAACCTTTTCGTGGTAATAACTCAGTAACACTGCTCTCTGTATCGGAGCAGTAGGTTTGTGTAAGTATCTTAAGCAATAAGGTAAGCATGGGGGGGTCAAGCAGTCCTGCGTGTGCGGCCCAGCACAGCTTCGTGTGCGGCATCAGCCAGTTTTCCTGTCTTACTTTGCAGCTCGGGCCTCGTTGCGTCTCCTCAGGTCGTTGATGTTGACGATGAGCCGAGCCTTATTCTCGCTGATCATGTCCCGGACTTTGCTCTGATAGATGCCCTGGTCTTGCTGCAGGTATGCACAGAAGAAACGGGCACACGTTTGATGACGTCGCTTAGCGACTAAAATTACGAGCATGACTGAAAAACATCAACTTTGAAAGCACACTTTTTATACCTAATATCTGCAATCTGACAGCAGCATTATTTTTTTCTGTAATATACAAAATTACAGCTCTTTTGTTGTGACCGCATGGTTTGTCATCTGAGCTCCAAACAAAGACTTTAAGCGAATTTAAAAAAACAGACTTACGTCGTCGTCCAGAAAGTCCAGGTAGTCCCTCTGAGCCTCCCTCATCTCCCGGTCATCTCCCACGTCGGTTGCCATTATGCGCGCTTTGTTATTGTTACTGAAAAGTCGGTAAAATGCCGCACAGCCTTCCGCTCCGAGTGCTCCGCTCCAGTCAAGCCGCACAACTGAAGGGTTTTCGCGCCACTACGTGCCGCCCGCGAGCTCAGCGTGACACGCGATTGGTCAATTCGGCACGCACCGCTTTACATAGTCGGCGGGTAAACGTGCAACTGTCCAATGCGGGCCTCGTGTTACCACGTGACTCCGCCCCCCTGAGAAACTCCCGCGAAAACCCATCAGGAAGTGGCAGGCTGTTAAAAATGAACAAAATGATTTTTTCATGTTTGCCCAGCAGATGGCGACATAGACACATGTTTACATTTTTTAGTGGGACTTTTGCATTTATTTGAAGCTTTTAAGAGAAAGCTGTTAGTGTCAAATATATAAACAGTAATAAGAAAACATAGCAAGACTTTTAAGAAGAAGAACGACAAATGGAGCATGCATGTGTTCTTTCAAATTAAAGTTACATTTTACTCTTCCACTGATAAACATTAAGCATCATTTCAGACAATCTGCATTTAATTAAAAGTTTTCATATAAAATAAGACTGAAAATGAACAATAATAACTTGCATACATACTGTGTACTATAATAATAAATAGTAATATACTATTTTCAGTATTTTATTTTTTATTTTTATGTGGACATCTGTGCTTTGACCAAACATTATAGACTTCAAGGAACTTGATGATTTTCATGATCTGGAGTTTACATTTTGGAAAAATTCATTAGTTCCAATTAGAGATGGCACGATACCACTTTTTTATGTCCGATACCGATATCATAAATTTGGATATCGGCCGATACCGATATGAATCTGATATAGTGTGATTTTAATCAATAAAACTGTTTTTTTTTTTAAATATCTTGCTTTTGTATAAGTTCATACTCAAGTTTAAAAAAACAAAACAAAACACTAAAGCTATTCTGTTATACCTGTATGCAAAAAATACACTGCACCCAAAATATTTCATAGTTCAGCAACACTGATCAATCTAATAAACTTAAACCTACTACATCGTCCTTATTCTGGTGTTTTAAAGAGTACTTAGCAGAAATATTAAGCAACTTAACTAATAGGTTTGCAAACTCCCAGCAAAAAAAAAAAAAAAGGGAACCACCCTCCACCTCATGATGCTTAATCGATGTAATCAACTTTAATTTGATGCAATGTGAAAAAAAAATGCACAGAAATAAATTATTTTTCAAGAATAATTAAATAGATTCAACATCTTTCTTCAACAGAACTGCACAGATGGTTCCCAAAGGAAAAAGTACTATAGCTTACTAGAGTATATTAGACTTAACAGTTACTATATACAGTAATGGACTTCTATACATTTTATATACAAGGTTAATGTCTTTACCAGTTGTTTTGCCTGCTAGTTTTTACAAATACCTTCTAATCTGCACTGCTTTGCATTTCAGGTGTGAATAACATGTTTTATCTATCATCACAGACAGTTTTATGTCTTTCATCAGCATCAACACCCATTTAAGTCCTTTAAATGTAATTTCACCTGCTATATTTGGTCCACTCTGCAATCACGAATATCTCATCGGTATTATAATCAGAATAATTACTTTTTCCTTTTTTTAATCTGAATGCTGGCATCATGCACTGACTAATAGGTTCCCAAAAGATTATCCTATATTTGGATCATGCTATTTTAATTCTTCTTCTGTGATCATCATTTCCTCACCAAAATCATTTACTGTTTCTAAAGGGTTGAAATTTCGCAGGAATCATTTTAGTGTCAAATTACCAAAGTGTGGCCAGAAACCAAAAACATGTTTGTGGGGCACGAGGACGAGACATCAAGCCAACAAATTCTGAGCATCACGCATGTCATTTCTGCAGAATTCTTCATCTTTTTCATTTAATATTATCCCTCTAGTGTAAATGTGGGCGTGATTCCCTGTTCTGTCCTATTTTTTGATTGCTTGGTTTTCAGTGAGTTTATAATTCCATCTCATAGCCGGCTGTTTTGTGTCTTTTGTCTGGGGAACTTACCAAATGTTGATCTGTCACTTATCTCAGGAGGGCTGAGGTACAGCAGACAGTTGTGTGTTTGGGGACGAGGTTTAGGGATCATGCACGTCTCATTTGTATTGTAAAGGCTGAACACAACATTAGCTTAGGAGTAGTTAGCAATAACACTGAAATACTTCCTTTCTATGGATGCCTTTTTTGCCCGGTGTTGAATGACCTCTGACCTAAACTGAGGTGAGTCAGGCCTGCAGTTCTTTAGATGTTTTTTTGGTTCTTTTGTGACCTCCTGGATGAGTCGCTGATGCTCTTGGAGCAACTTTGGTAGGTGGGCCACTCCTGGCCACTGTTTATAGTTTTCTCCATTTGGATTTAATGACCTTCACTGTGGTTCTCTGGAGTCCCAAAGCCTTAGAAAATGCTTTTTAACCTTTGCGTGTTAATGACTTTCTTTAGGTGATGGCTTGACGTGGGTTTTGTTTGGTTTGGTTTTGATATCTTTTATCCTATTTCACTTTGTAAGATAGGTTCTGTTTAAGTGATTTCTTCGACAGGTCTGGCAGTAGGGCTGGGTCACCTGCTAGTCAGGCTTGGGTGTGGTTAACGAGAGTGAACTCACCGAGGGGCACTTAGTTTTTAATAAAGGGCAGGTTTGGATAGCATTTTGTTTCTGCTTAATTAATGAAATCATCATTTATAAACTGCATTCTGTATTTGGCCATCTATGTCTAATATTAGTTTGATGATCTCAAACGTGACAAAAATGCAAACACGAATCAGGGAGGGAGCAAAAACGTTTTCACAGCACTGACTGTAATCCCTGGAACTTCACACCTGTGCTCCGAGGCATAGGTGTGGAAAATGTTGCTATAACCGATTCAGCATGATCACATGTAGGACAAAGATTTAACGTGAGTGCAACTAGGGAAGTCAGACCACAACCTGGTTTACCTACAGCCACAATACACACCCCTCGTCCAAAGGCAGCCTGTCACAACGCGCTCCATCCGGAGATGGACCCCAGAAAAGGAGGATGCTCTGAGAGACTGCTATGACACCACAGACTGGGATGTGCTCCTGAGCCCACATGGTGAGGACATAGAGGGGGCGACACACTGTCTTACAGACTACCTCAACTTTTGTGTGGACACGGTCGCCCCTGCTAAGACGGTACGGTGTTATCCTAATAACAAACCGTGGGTAACACAGGAAGTCAAAGCTGTCCTCAACATGAAGAAGAAGGCTTTCAGGAGCAAAGTGAAGGAGGAGATGAAAGCAGCACAGCGGGAGGTGAAACGCTGCCTGAGGGAAGCAAAGGACACCTACAGGAGGAAGGTGGAGCAGAAGTTGGAGAGGAACAATATGAGGGAGGTCTGGAATGGTGTGAAAACCATCACAGGCCACAACACCAAGAAAAGCACAGTGGGGGGGGGGGACTGTGGAGAAGGGAAACGAACTCAACAACTTCTTCAACAGGTTTGACCAGCCCACAACCCCCCCACCCTCACCTTCACTACAGAGTCCTCTCCCCACTCTCCTGCCTCCCTCGCTTCCCCCCCTTCCTGACACCATGACACCCCCCTCCTCCAATCCCTCTCTCAGCAGCAAGACACCCCCCCCCCCTCCTCCCAAACATCTCCCAGTGTCACAGTGGATCAGGTCAGGAGGCAACTGAGGAAGCTTCGCCCCAGAAAGGCAGCAGGCCCAGACAAGGTGTGTCCTAGGATGCTAAAGGCGTGTGCTGCTGAACTTGGGGAGCCGCTACAACGAGTCTTCAACCTCAGTCTGCGACTGGGGAGAGTGCCCGCCCTATGGAAGACATCCTGCATCGTCCCGGTCCCCAAAAAGAACCGGCCCAATGAGCTGAATGACTTCCGACCGGTGGCACTGACGTCACATCTTATGAAGACTCTAGAGCGGCTCTTCCTCAACCTCCTCCGACCACAGGTACAACATGCCCAGGACCCACTACAGTTTGCATACAAGGCGGGTGTCGGAGTGGAGGATGCCATCCTGTACCTCCTGCACAGAGCCCACTCACACCTGGATGGGGGAAAAGGCACGGTCAGGATCCTGTTTCTTGACTTTTCCAGTGCCTTTAATACCATCCGGCCCTGTATGCTTCAGGAAAAACTGAACAGGATGGAGGTGGACCCCTGCCTGGTGGCTTGGATCTCCGACTACCTCACCGACAGACCACAGTACGTCAGGCTGAAGGACATCACGTCTGACACTGTGGTCAGCAGCACAGGAGCACCACAGGGAACTGTGCTGTCCCCTCTTCTCTTCACCCTGTACACCTCTGACTTCTGCTACAACTCTGAATTATGCCACATTCAGAAGTTTGCAGATGACACGGCCATCATGGGGTGTATCTGGGATGATCAGGAAGAGGAGTACAGAAGTCTGGTGAGGAACTTTGTCGCATGGAGTCACACAAACCACCTGCAACTCAACACCTCAAAGACTAAGGAACTGGTTGTGGACTTCGGGAGGTCCAGAGAAGGTCCACTGCCGGTTCAGATAGAGGGGGAGGAGGTGGAGGTGGTCAACAAGTACAAGTACCTCGGGCTGTGGGTGGACAATAAACTGGACTGGTCATGCAACACAGAGCACCTGTATAAAAAAGCCCAAAGCCGACTGTACTTCCTCAGGAGGCTGAGGTCTTTTAACATCTGCAGGAAGCTCCTGAGGATGTTTTACCAGTCAGTGGTTGCTGGAGTACTTTTCTATGCTGTGGTGTGCTGGGGGAGCAGCACAGCAAAGAAGGACTCATCCAGGCTGGAGAAACTGATCAGGAGGGCTAGCTCTGTGGTCGGCATGAAGCTGGACACTCTGGTGACAGTGGCAGAGAAAAGGACACTAAAGAAACTGATGGACATTATGGACAATGCTGGGCATCCTCTGCACACGGCCATAAACAACCAGAAGAGTCTGTTCAGTGACAGGTTGCTTCTCCCCAAGACAAGAACTAACAGACTTAAAAACTCCTTTGTCCCACACGCCATCAGACTGTTTAACTCCTCTCTGGAGGGGAGAGGGAGGGGAAACAGGAGGACAAAGGAGGAGGGAACAACTAAGCTGCAGTGCCTCTTCACCTCACTGTACAATACCTTTTGTGCAATACTTTTGTAAATAGTCAACAGTGCAATAGACTCAATACTTGAAATGTGCAATTCACTTGTATTTTTATTTTTTATTCCTATTTATTCTATTTATCCCCTTTGTATATTTTATTTATATTGTCTCTGTATTTATATATATGTGTGTGTGTGTGTGTGTGTGTGTGTATATATATATAACAATTCTGTAACTGTAACTTCGGTCGTTGCTGTGCTTTTTTTTGGAAGTCGAATTTCCCAGAGGAACCCACCCGAGGGATTAATAAAGTTCTATCTTATCTTATCTTAACTCCCTCACCAAATACAATAATATCTGTATAAGTGGTCTTATGAGTCTTGTTACACTCACTGGTTAGAGTTTGGGTGTGAGGGAGAAACCATCATAGACATTATAAAGGTGGGAAACATGGCGCTTGGACTAATAAGTTCAACTAATAACAGCAAATAAGACCTGATTTTGGTTAAAGATGTTGGCCACATAAAGTTGGACATGTGATCACCTCAGGTTACCAGGATACTGTCACATTCTCATTACGTCTGAGTGCAAACCGCCTTAGTGCAGTGCGCAGTGCAGACCAGTAGATGGAGACACACGTGCATGTATACGGTATGACTTTGGCCATGATGTGCCTTCAGTCGTTTAAACAATTATTGTCAACTTAATAATAATTAATGATCACAAACAAAAACAATCCAGATAAAAATAATAACAACACGTGTTTTAATAAGTGTGCCGATAAACTGGTCTTCTAATGAGCAGGTGAGTGCAGACACCGCGGGCACACTGAGCTCCGGAGTGTAACAGTCACAGCCCTCAAAGCGTTGGCGACTACATTTGAGGGCGTTTCTGGTCACTTTGACCCCGCCCACCCCTCCGGCCTCTCAGGTCAGTAGTTTGAGGCCTTTTCCCTTCGCCCTGCAGCGTCGGAAACATCTCGTTAAACCAGCATGTGGTAGTTCTCCCCCTGTGTTTGTATGAGAAGAAGCGCTGCTGCACACGTCTTATTCCACCTTCTTGGAGTGACGCGTGAGTCCAGACGGGCAACAGGTGTCCTGTGTTGCAGGTATGTTTCTTTTTTCTGTCGTCATATAAATGCATATATGATGGAAGAAGTGCAGTCTATTTTTTCTGTGTGGCTCACGGAGCTTCTTCGTTTTAATGTTGAAAAAAAGAGACGTCTTACCCCTCTTTCCCTTTTTTTAATGCGGGGTTACCTTGGACAAACTTGAATGGGCTCCTCACAGAAAGCGGCTCAGGTCAAAAGGCCGTTCAGAAGCTCTAAATGGGTGCTGGTGTTCATGGTCAAGGGGAAACAGAGAGGGGGCCAGCAGAGAGGGGCGCACCCTTTTAGGAGGAGATTCAGAAGCTGCGTTCTGGATGGGCGGGTGTGCGTGCTGTCTGCGGAGGTGCTGGGTTGCTTTGTGACAACATTCCTCCCACCACAGGTGGGTGATGGTTACAGGTTTGACTGCATAGCTGCTTTTCCGGTGCACATGACACAAAAAGAGAAGAATGTCTGGCTTACGTAATTAAAGGTCTCCTGTTGGCCGTTTTTCTTTTGGCGACTGAAAGCTCTTAATTGGAATGTCACAGAAGTCCAAGCCTGGACCAACAGTGGAAACACTGCCAACTGCAGCGGCTTGGTTCCAGAGTTTTCCAAACCAGTCTCTGTTGGCATGTTTTTGGCTGGTTTTGTGAGATTTTTGATCCCCTCATCTGTTTTGTTTTGTATCTTATCCCCAGCTTCCTGCCGCTGATCCACATCTAAAAATGTCTTCTGAATGTGACATCAAAGCGCACCGCGTGCTCCCGTGAGGTTTAATTTAACGCGTTGAGTCCTCTGCTTTGAAGCCTGCATTAATCTAATCTCTCCCACAGGGTGCTCTGTCCTCTGGTTCTTCATCATCAAGATGTCGACTGAGGTTTTGCAGCGGCTCAGCACCATAGCACTGAGCACCAAGCACCCGCGTCGTCTCCCTCACCTCTCAGACTTCCTCCCTTTCTCTTTACTGCCGCCCAGCCCCACCGTCACTGCCTCCCAGGTACCCAGCCTGTTCCGGGAACCCTACATCCTGTCAGGATACCGTCCTGTCCAGCAAGACTGGCGCTGCTACCTCCTCAGCCTCTTCCGGAAACATAATGAGTCCCTGAACGTGTGGACCCACTTGCTGGCCGGTCCTGTCCTGCTGCTCCGCTGGTGGGCCAATGTAGACACCCTGGGGTGCACCTTGGATGACGTTACCTCGCTACCTCTGCTCCTGTTCTTGGTGTCATCTCTCACATATCTGTACCTCAGTGTGGCGGCTCATCTCCTGCAATCTCACTCCGAACGCGCGCACTACTTCTTCTTCTTGGACTACGTGGGTGTGGCCTGTATCAGTATGGGTGCTCGCTCGGCCACCATTTCTACGCGTCTGAGCCAGCGTGGCGAGAACGCATTGGGGTAATCTTTCTGCCTGGCGCCGCCTTCTTTGGGTGGCTCTCCTGCACCGGTTGCTGTTACGCCAAGTTCAGGTACAGGTGGCCATATCCACCTCAGCGTAAAGTGTGCCAGCTGATCCCCACCGGCCTAGCGTACGTGCTGGATATCAGCCCCGTAGCCCACCGCCTGCTCACTGTCTCCTGGTCACAGGAGCCCTCGCTACCCTTCCACGCTCTCCAGATTGCCTGTTTCCTCTTGTCTGCCCTCTTCTTCTCTTGCTCCATCCCTGAGCGCTTCTTTCCAGGCAACTGTGACTTTGCAGGCCAGGGTCATCAAATCTTCCACGTGCTTCTGTCCCTGTGCACCTTGTCCCAGCTGGAGGCTTTGTTCCAGGACTACGCCCGGTGGAGGGATACAGTGGTGGAGTTATTTGGGGAGCGGCAGTTGTGGTGGGCGTGCGTATCCTTCCCCGTCTTGTTCGTGTGCTGTATCCTGACGGCGCTGATCGCAATGAGGCACATGAGCAAGGCACTGCAGAGTAAAGACGAGTGAGAGCGCAACGAAGAAAAATCAAAGAGCAAATCATAATTATTTTAATAACAAAACCAAATACATATATTTACTTTTGTCTAAAAGATTCAGATAAAGGACTATCTTATCACGGAAATACTTGAAGAATAAAATACTCTGAAACTTCTTCCGGTCTGGTATATCTGAAGATTTAACTGCTGATTCATGAAAGAAATAGTTGCTCTAATGTGCTAAGTACAGCTGAGTGAAGTTTTCCACAGTGAGTCACCCTCCCATGTAACTGGTCACAGAGGCTCAGAGTAATCAAGGAGCACGATAACCTAAAATCGTCTCTGGATGCTGCTGGAAACGTATCGAGAACACAAACATTTATACTGTACATCACGTTCAGAGAAGATCAACTTAACGCGCTTTTGTCCTCGTCTGAAATTCACGTGAGAGACCAGAAACACAATAAACTTTGGAGGTTGTGTGGAGCGGGCTGTGAGCGACGTGTGTTTACAGGCATTATAATGGAAGCTAAACACTATATCTTGTCGACCCTGTTTGTTCCCATTGAGGAAAGTAGGTTATTGTATCTGAGGTTTCGGCCATTCTTTGTTCCGCTACACAGACTGTATGTCGAGCACTTTGAGGCTGCGGCCGCACCTTTTGTATCTATTATGTGAAGAAAGTTTCCCCCTGTGAGAGTTTACGGGACGGCCCAGAATGGGAGCGAGTCAGGCTCCTTTTAAAGGGATACTTCCACATTTTGTGAGGCTCTGCTGCTCCAGTTTTATTAGAAAATTCATGCCACCCTCATTACTATCAGCTTATCTCAAAGAGGAGGGAGTCGACTTTGTCCAAAGGTAACAAAGGTCAGGTTCAGTGAGTCACCACTTTATATGTGGTTGTTTGACTTCTTAGAAAAGGATGGCATGAATGAAAAGTTGCGGTTGTTAACAGGCTTGTGTGCTGGACCCTGGCTGGGTACGGTGGTTTCCTCTTGTTGGGTTACTTTTGAGGTTGAAAGTCCACGTTTAGCAGCAGTGAACAATATTTGATTCCTTACCTGTATTCATTTGATTGTGAGTGCACTGGCTGTCTAGCATGTAGACTTGTCTGTGATAGGTTAGCTGAGCCCCCCCCACACTCCCTAGCAGATCATTACATGGAGAAACCTTTGGAATGCAAGCATGCTGATCCACACAGGTATGCACACATGGGTATTCACAGACGCGGACTAAAGCTTTCTTGGCTGCTGCCTCAAAGCACACTGTGCGCTGTCTATCTTGCGTGCTGCACAATATCGTTTATTATTTAGTAAATATTGATATCTATGACTAGCTAGTTTATTGTGATGGTGCTTTGTTTTCTCTATTATTATGTTGCTCTTTGTTGTTTGCTGTCTCCTCTGTTTGTTTTTTTTCTCCATACAGGTGACCCAGGAGTTCTTTTTTTTTTTTTCTCTCTCTTCCCCCCCTTCTCACCGTCTCTTCTCCCCTTTGGTTTTCTTTCTTTCTCTCCCCCTCTTTCTCTCATTCATTCCCCCTGTCCTATTTATTAAAAAAAAAAAAAAAAATGACAAAGGATGAACTGAAGCTCTGCCATCACGTAATGTCGCATACTGCTGTTTCTGATGTCATTTAGAAAAAAAAAAAAAGGGGAAAAAAAAAAAAAAAAGGTTAGCTGAGCTCTGTCCCAAAGCAGATTCATAAAGACTCTGTGCTGATTTCTCCTTTGGATGGGTCTTTATGTCTGTTCACGTTTCCTGTGCACAGTAAACATGCTCCACGTGACAAACTTCACACTGCATCCTTTAAAAGTGCTACTGGGCAGGTTTTGTAGCTCTTGGGCACAACTGGGCCTTTTTCCCAAACGATTCTGAACTTGTTCGATCTTTCTGCTGGAAGTCTCAGGACGAAAGCGATTAAGTATATGTCGTTTGAAATACATCACCTAAATATGTGTCCCAGCAGCCTGTTCATGAGCTCTGTATGCAGAGATTCAATGATAATGAGTAATCTTCTACACTTAGTATTCTTCAAATGGAAGCGAAGAGAGTTATTTGTTTGCTGCATTCGTGGCTATGGTCCAAATACCTGAAATGCTGTGGAAGAGTGGCTGTTGATTTCACTTTGTGTTGCTGAGCATATCTCATGTGAATATCAGCAAAAGGAAAATTGCTGAGAGGTACAGAGCGGGGCTCCGGGAGGTCATCGTGACAGGATGGGGCTGTTAAACAGGTAATGGGTGTGGGCGCGTTGCTTGGTGTTCGTGTCATTCCTCACAAAGATATGCGAGTCGGGGTGGTGAGGCGAGGACGTGTGGGTGTTGTGCAAGTGCTGGGGAACACCACTGCAATTCTCTGAATACTTGTTTATGTCAAACTTTCATAAAGGTGGCATATCCTGTTTGTGTGTGTGTCAAACTGGATCATATGTGTTGGACAAATGTAGGACCGTCACTCGACTGTACTGGAACCATTAAACACTGTAATTCCACACCATGCTCTGGTTATACTTGCTGCCTAACAGGAAGTACCTGTTCATGTGCGCAACCATTCAGCTGGTCTGATAACTGCTCCAGGAGTTACTCTACGGTATGAGCCCTTAGTCATGAAACTAAGTCTTGACCCTATTCAAATTAATCTTTGTAATTCCACGAGCACAGCTGAGACTGCAGCCTGCAAAAGCACAATAATCCCTTCAGTCTGGATCCAGGTCCAGACAGTGCTCTGCATTAGAACAAAGATCCTTTTTTTGTCTAATACACCCTTTGTGGGAATAATTTCACCTGCCAGAGCCAATCAGCTGCCGGTACAGTGAGAAACATGGAGAAGCTAGCATGTGTGTGTCTTTTTGTGTACTGTATATCCTCTGAAACCCCAGAGTCGACAGGATTATATAAAAAGTCTGATCGCACACATCATCGCATCACTGCTAACGTCTTTGCTGAAAACCTCATATAGGAAATAAGCTGCTTATCTGCTTTATGTACTCTACAGTTGCACTGCAAGCCACTTTGCAACCCCCTCGCCCAAACCACCACCACCTCCTCCTCATGCCTTGACCCCGTCATGATGGTTCTGTGCTGGGATCTTTCCACATATCCCCAGAACAGAGCCATGTCACCGACAAAATACAGCACATTTAAATAACACGTTTCTTGTGCCTGTGGCGGTCCTGAGTTAAAAAACACAAAACACTGTATTACCATAGCTTGAAGATGACTGTATAGTTAAAGTGCGTAAAGATTAGAGGTCGAAGCAGCTGCTGGCCTGTGACCACCTGCAGTGTTTTCTAGGAAACAGCTGCTTTTGTTTATTATCGTTTGTACACTACAGCTTCCTGTATCGATTCATCTATTTTATCTTTTAAATAAGTCAGACAGGAGTTTTCCGATAAAATGCACATTCCAGCTTTTCTGGAATGCGTAGGCATGACAGACGCAAGTGTTATTCAGAGATAATGAACGAGACAATAGGTTGTTTATGGGCTGTGCGAGCACCTCCTTCATAACAGACTGGATAACTGGTCCCTCCCTAACTTGTTTGAATGCTTTGAGCCACATAAAGCAGAGGCAGTTGAATGACTGCGAGCAGCTGGTGACAGTTACAGAGCCAAGCAGCACGCGACGTAAGCTGTGAGCCCTTTAGTTTTATTTTGTGTATAGTTATGGTTCTTTCACAGGAGTTTCACATAGCTAGGATCCACTGTGTGCACGTGAACTTTACTTCACAGCTCCTTTAATGTTGTTGTGTTTTGATTTCTTTATAGGAGACTTCAAGAATGGCTCCAGTTGGGATGGTCGGTGTACTGGGTTGGTTTTCTCCAGAGGTGGGCGTCATCTCCCTCGTCGCCTTCCTCGTCCTCAGCGTCACTCTTGTGGCTCTTTGTGCCAAGTGTAACAGGTGAGCAATGTGTGCCGATGAAATGGGACATCCATTCGGGTGCTTTTGTCTCTTTTCCTGTTGTTTACCTGCTTAAAAAGCTTGGAATATGCTGGGAATTAAAGGAGCCAGGAGCAGAGTCCGGGGACCTGACCAACACAGTCTGGTTTTAGTTGGCTCTCTTCATTTTCCTGTAGACTTTGCTCACCATTCATCACTCTCCCAAAGCTTGTCAGACCCGATAGCTGGTTTCTGATGAAGGGTGTTGCCCGTTGAAAGAGGAAGACGCAGACACAAATCACTCTGTGATCTGGCAGCTGCACCAAATGGGCTGGGCTCATAAAGCGTCACTACCCTAATGACCTCGATGAGGTGTGTGTGTGTGTGTGTGTGTGTGTGTGTGTGTGTGTGTGCGTGCGCGCGTGTGTGTGTGTGTGCGCGTGCGTGTGCGTGCGTGCGTGCGTGCGTGTGTGCCCTGGCGGGAGTTTTACACACATTAGTGTGTGCATGTGTTTAAACGCCCATCATTGTGGTTTACATGCCAGACATAACAGTGACGAACTGCGAGGCGAAACAACACTCGTATCACCTGCTGCTTTTTCATTTAGAAGAGTTGGACTTGAACAGGAACATCACGATGAGTGGTTGTTTACATAAAGCGTGGCAACAATCTGGCACCAATATAATTTATTGTTTATTGATTGAGTTGTGTACATATGGTCTCACATCCTCACAGGACTGATACATGTGGAAATTTTAGAACGATAGATGATCAGATCAGTGCGTGATCTTAGACAAGCTGCTTTTTAGAAACCCACGAGGCACATCTGGAGAAAGCCTCAACTCCTCGAGACACATTTCAGTGCAGTCAGACGTCTTTGTTCAGTCCCAAAACCTGAGACAGGTCGAGCAGAATCCAGACTCCAGTTTTACCAAAGTACATTAAAGCTTTCACAAATTTGTACCAGCAAGTCCAAATCTGGCCTGAAGTCTTACATTTCCATAGACTGTATATAAAAGATGGGACATCTGCATGGGTGTTTTTGCCATCACTTTCTTTGAAACTGGACATGACGAGAACAGTCTGGATCTGGATCTGCTAGCAGCGTTTCACTGACACATTGTTAGCCACTGGTATAGTTTTCCATGGTTTTTGTCTTTTCTGACTTGTTCTGTGGAGTTGTCGCCACCTGCTGGCTACTAGGAAGAATGCAAGTGTAACAAACTATGAAGGACAATTTTTCTCA
Source organism: Aulonocara sp. 'chitande type north' Nkhata Bay (assembly GCF_057382095.1). NCBI lineage: Eukaryota > Metazoa > Chordata > Actinopteri > Cichliformes > Cichlidae > Aulonocara > Aulonocara sp. 'chitande type north' Nkhata Bay. Next base: position 1,129,855 of record NC_141358.1, on the reverse strand, counting down.
AAGCAATCTGAAACCAGTCCGAGTGATTTTGACGTTTTTCCAGAGAAGCTAAATTTCCAATTCATTTTATTCTGATCAAAGTTTTTCATGAGTTTGGCCCGATTCAAGCAGCTAAATGAGGAATGTATCCTGCCCTCAGCTGAGCTTAGCTTTAGCCCTCGTGGTCCAAGCAGCCCTCTCAGATTTGGGCTGGGCTGTGAGAGCGTGCACACAGCTGTGGACAATGGGACTGGTAAATCTATGCACTTATAAGTCATGGTCGATATGTTTAATGAAAAGGTAGAAGGAGAGAAAAAAAAGATGACACATGGACAGAGTTTTGAGCCATAAAACAAAAATGGCACATTGGCATGTAAATAGGACTCTGCTCCTTTGTTTGCACTCTGTGTGGATGAGGAACAAATCTACAGCAGCATGCCATCATACGGCTTAATGACCTCCACTTTTCCTTCTTGTCGTTTACAGGAGCAGCAGCAACGCCTATGACGTGAGCGGAGCAGTGGTATGAACTGGCTCTTTGTTCTCTCTCTCCCATCAGTAGAAACTAACTTGCATGCAGTACCTGCCACAGTTCATTAGTTTCCAATTATGAGCCATAACTGGCTAATTATGAAGAGTCAAAAGGGAGGCAGAGACAGTGATGCTGGCTCATTAGAGCCAGGCTGGGTGGGACAGATGAAAATAATCGATTATGTGACAGAAATCATCTTTGTTTTTATCTGAAATCTCTACAAAAAGACTTTTACTGCATATGTGGAGCGCTGAAATAAAGATGCAAGGCAAAAACAAATTCATACCAAAATCCAGAATACTAATGATTACTTTCAGCTGTAGCATTTGCTCCTCTGTTTATTGCATTTGCAGGATGTTACTTAAATGATTAAATGGAAACGTTGATGTTCATTCAAATATAAAAACTTCAAGGACTCCACGCAGCCTTCTCTAGTTTTTACTGAGAAACGTCACAATGAATGCAAACTGGCAGAGACGAACGCAGGGAACAAAACAACAACCAAAAAGTGAATAAAGACTTATTTTAGTTCAGATGAAAGGGAAACAGACGTGCGCTGCCTCCATTTAAAAAGCGAAACAGCTCTTTAAAGTGACGCAGGGAAGCGCTGACCTTTTGTTTCCAATATCACAGCGCTGTCTCTGCAGATTAAGACTGACCGCTGCTGTGCAGTGTCAGGAAGAGATTAAGATTATTAAGGCTTTTTATATGTTCGTGAGAGTTACCTGCAAAACCCTGATTGGATTAGGATGTTTCAAAAAACAATCTCAGTATGCTGCAGTGAGCTTAGACAAACACATTAAACCGTGGATATGTGCTGATGTGTTGGAGGGCCGGCTGTCAGCAGAAGTGCAGAGGCAACGAGGCACAAAAGGGCAAAATAACCAAATTAGCGCTTCATTTTAAACCACCCAAATTTACCATGAAAGGTCAAGCAACCATAATACCACCACGACCACTGACTCGCCGTGACAGCCGCAGACGTCTGCGAGGGGAAAGCTCTTTTGTTGCTACGCTGTGGCCAGTAATCTTACTTTGTGAGCGTCGACAGTGAATTCCACTGAGTCGACCACGAGCTCCTCTTAGACCAAAGTCTTCCAGGGACGAGTGCGAGGCCGTCCGTCCACCAGCTGGACTCGGTTTCTCTCACACGCTCCTTCTGTCGGGACTTTGGTTTAGTTTTTGTTAAATAAATAAAGACGGGGTGTTGTTCGTTTCGCGTTGTTTAAATCATTTGGGAACCTGGTAAGGACCACGTGATTTTTCTTACATGTTTTTATGGCACAAGATAAAACGTTAAAAATTTCCAGAGTGCAAAAATGCCAGCTCACTTCCTGGTTTCAGGACTCATTCCTACAGCACTCTATGTCCTTGTTGTCCTAACTCTGGTCCTGCTCCATCACAGTATGTTGATGGAAGAGGAGGAGGAGGAGGAGGATCCAATGGAACAACTGCCACACAGTCGGGAAATGCGTCCGGTGAGTTCACCACAGATTAAGACATTTCTGTTGCATGTAAATGAACATTTGCACTTAGATTTTCTTATCTGATTTTTTTCCCAGACCTAGATTCTTCAGGCTCCACATGGAGAAACCACAAAAACATGCCTCCACACACACTCTCGACACAGAGGCCGAAAGCAGGAACAAATTAAACAATCAGTTATACTCCTGAACACTAACCACACAACACACCCCAGAAAACAGAAGCTCCCAAGAATCCGGAGGAGGGACAAATCATCCACAACATCCCGCTGCAAAGAAACCCCAGTTTCCCACACTGGATCATATCCCAAATGCACAGATGGACGGGAAAAGAAGAGGAAGGGTAGGAGGGAAAGTTGGCTCTGTCCTGTGCCAGCTCGAGCTACCATCCATACCTCGTCTTTAACAAATCAGACCTTCACTTATTTGGATGCTGTTTAATTTCCTATAGTCTTCATTTTGGAAGCCTTTGTAGAAGTCTGGATTCTGTAAGCTGAACTTTCCTGTCTTTGCCTTTAGTACGTCCACTCATCACATAGAAAATATAAGCAGTTATCTGAACTGATTTACTGTGAGAGTGGTAAAATCGAAAACTCTTGAAGCTGAGAAATTAAAGCAGTCCGTCACAGGCGTATCTATCAAGTCTTTGAGCTTATTTCACTCTGACTGTTGCTCACTGGTGTTAATTTCAATAGCTGTCATGTGTGTTTAGCTTCAGAGTAAGCTGGGAAATTACACCTGGAGTGTGTTAACTACACTCAGAACAGGGAAACGACCAAATCATGTAATTGTTATGAAGCTCTTTTCTGATTGGTTTAAATAAGTGTCACCTGTAGTTTTTTTTTTTTAATTACAGATCGTATTTTATCAGTTTTAAAATGTGCTGTCTCATTGGCGCTAAGAAGATTGAAATCATATGTATCCACAGATTCTCATGCTAAGGCTAAAGACTCACCAAGCCTTAAAAAACGCCCGCTAAAGCTAATAACAGATTATATCACATTTACTTCATCTCGGGGTTCAGGGTGCTTGCCTTATTTCTGGGCCTGGTCTGGTCTTCAGTGGAATGAGAAAGACTGCTCGAGTCGTTCTCTTGGGGACGCTTCACACTGTTACGATAGCTACACAGCTGTCTGTGGTTCAGGCTCTGCTGCTGCTGGATATTTTTGGCTTTTAGCTAGCTAGCTATCTGGTGAGTATGTAAAAATATTTGAGTGAGTCCACAGTGTCAAAGAAGTCTATGGCCAAACCAGCCAAGTTTGTGTTTGAATATCAGCATAAGCAGGTTCGTTAGGGGGCGTGTACATCTTTGAGTCAGACATGGCTGATTAAGCTCAAATTAGTGTTATCATTTCCTCTCACTTCCTTATTCTAAGCCAGGGGTGGGCAATCTCAGTCCACGAGGGCCGGTGTCCCTGCAGGTTTTATCTGCAGGTTTTAGCTAGGACACTGTTATTCTTCTTTAAATCTGTGCTAATATTGTTGCTAGCTATTTTTAAATGAGTGCTGAAGATTTTAGGGTCGGAGTCACAAATGATGAAAAAAATAAAGTGACTTTTTTTTCTCTATGCAGATGTTGACACATGTTGTGATAAGAAGGACTTTTCTCACCTCGTGTTTCTGTTTTCATTTATACTTTCATAGCTCTGCTCCTCTGCTTAGCCGATGACTCGCAGCATTACCGGCTCTGTGAACAAAGCGGGTGATATGATTGGAGTGGAGTCTGCATTTGCAGACGATTTAATGTGAACCAAAGGTCACAACATCTCAAAGCAGGGTGGAGTTATCATTCTTGTAATGCCTGCTGTCACACCATCCTTTACCATGTAAATCCACTCAAGTGTTCAAATGACACACACCCTAGTGAGGCAGCACCGGCATAACTGATAATGCTTATCTTAGCACTGTACATTAAAGGTGTGGAAAACTGTTTTGTCCGATCATTATTACAAACAACGCGCTCTTAATTGTCTGCTTGGGGTTTGAAAATGTAAGTTATACATGCTGGGATGTTTTGGTCACTGGTGTGAAGTGGGGAGGGCTCAGCAGGAGACACTGATGTCGAATACTTCCACCAGGGGTGGGCAACTCCAGGCCTCGAGGGACGGTGTCCTGCAGGTTTTAGATCTCACCCTGGATCAACACACTTGAATGAAATGATTAGTTCAATCTTCGGCAACAAAAGGTCAGGCATTGATCCACACGAGGAGGAACCCGGGACCCACTGTGGAGCATAAGGGTGGTACTGGGTCTGAAGATTGACCAGAAACATGCACAGTAGCCCACTGGAGTTCTGGCAGAGCTCCCCCTGTTCTTCTTTGCACAAAGGAGTAGTTACTGATCATGTTCCTGGGTTGATGCCTTTCTACAGCTGTGACCACTCATGTAATGGCCCATCTATTGCTATCTTGTCCACACTCTTGCTGTGAGACATGGCAAACCTTCTTCCAATGGCATGTATCACTGTGCCATCCTGGCACATTGCTGCTAGTCTTTTCCTGCATGCATGCTCCTTAACCCTTCCTGGAGATACTTGAATATTCAAAATTTCAACCCCAGAGTTTGATTTTTTTATTACATTCTTTAGTTTTGTGACGTTTCTCAAAAGTGTTCATTACTGTGTTGTAAATCAAGTCGCCATGCTTCATACAATGCTTCAGCATGCAATAGGACTGAGCAGCTGAGCCTGTGTTTACAATGTAGTTCTAATATGCCGTTTATTATGTGCATCACTCACCCTGGTGTGGGGACTTGGGTGGAGCGTCAGAGATACAGAGCTACATCTCATATATCATCACCTCTGTAATTCTCGCTCTCTTTGGCCACGGCTCCGTGGAGCAGGCACAGGTGGGGGTGTGGCTTCTTTGTGCAGCAGGGTGCATTTTTAAAACATTCCATGTGACAGGCCAGGCCACCGGTGCAATCCTCAGCGCATAATTTACGATCAGAAGATTTAAAATACAATCATTTACAAAATATTAGCAATCTGTCAAGTCAGTTTTATTCATATAGCACATTTAAAAGACATCAAGTGTCGGCCAAAGTGCTGCACGGAGGGATAATATAATCCAATACAAAAGAATTGAAATAGATAAGATAAAAAACATTGTAAGACATATATATGTATATGTGTGTGTATATATATATATATATATATATATATATATATATATATATATATATATATATATATATATATTAGGGGTGCAACGATACTCGTATCGATATTGAACCGTTCGATACAGTGCTTTCGGTTCGATACGCATATGTATCGAACAATACAACATTTTTAATTTATTTGATCAACTTTCCTTCTGACGATGCTGTCTGTGTTGAGCGCTCAGTGAATCTGCGCTTGACTACTCCGCCTAGGCTGCACTGTCGAGCGCAGATCCACTGAGCCCAGCGCAAGCTAGCGAGACAGAAGCTAAGCTCGTTGCAACATGGCAAATTGAACCTCCCCCACCCTCATTCAGATCTGGTCTTTGGAACTATTTTGGTTTTCATGTGACGTATGACCCTGAAGGTAAGCGCGTCATGGACTAAAGTAAAACAGTATGTTGGATGTGCCACGCAATGCTCAATTACATGGTGGGAGCTAGTGTGTTAGCGCAGTTAGCTCGTTAACATGTTGGCCGTCCAGCCCCACGCACGGGGCGATCCGCGGTAGCTCGTTAACGGAGATTTGCCGTGTTGTGGCGTTAACGTCATTTCAGATTAACACTGACAGCACTAGTGGGAACACAATGAATATGACTGCACATTTACTCCGACATCATCCTAGTGCAGTGGTTCTTAACCTGGGTTCGATCGAACCCTAGGGGTTCAGTGACTCAGTCTCAGGGGTTCGGCAGAGCCTCCGCCATGACATGCATGGCTCATTTTGTGCACCAGTAAAAAAAATCACATTTTATTTTTCACTAAAGAGGGGTTCAGTGAATGCGCATATGAAGCTGGTGGGGTTCGGTACCTCCAACAAGGTTAAGAACCACTGTCCTAGTGCAAAGACAAGTGGAAGCAGACAAAAACAACAAGCACGCATGCTACAAACTTTACCCGAGTCATTTACAGCCGTTAGCACATGATCCTCCTTATGGGGACCTGATATGTTTAATATGCTGCTGAGAATATAGCCCAGAAGAAGCGTATAGTATAGCTTTTATTTTGAAAGAGCCATTTCTCTGTAATAAACTCTTTTCCAAAGATGAGTGATTCCTCCATCAGATAGATTATTTTTTATTACTTTGTTGTTTCAGCAACATTCAATTTAAAAACTGTACTTTTGAGTTAAAATATATTTATAATTAATAATAATTAATAAATGACAAATTAAAAAAGCATGAACATTTTTTTGTATCGAAAAAATATCGAACTGTGACACCAAAGTATCGAACCGAACCGTGAAATTTGTGTATCGTTGCACCCCTAATATTAATATATATATATATATATATATATATATATATATATATATATATATATATATATATATATATATATTACTCTCATATACACTTGTTTGTAGAAATATATATGTACATGCACATATGCACAAGAACATAAAATATGTGTATACATATACACATGCATACATCATCCAATGAGATAAAAGACCAGAATCACTAAAACTGAATGGTGTCAGAGAGGTAGGTAGGAGAGAAAAAGGTAGGTCATCAAATTTGATTTGAAGATTTCCAAAGAGGAAGAGGATTTTATAAAAGAGGGAGAACTGTTTCAGAGTCTCGGAGCGGCGATGGAGAAAGCCCTGTCACCTCTGGATTTTAATCTGACGGCCAAAAAAGGAAGATGGCAGGTATGGTAAACATTACAGCATCAGAGTGTTGGCATTTTCATCTGCTAGCATGGCAGAAGTAGCCTTCATTGCCTGCTACCATTGTGTTAAATAGAGGATGTCTCATTTTGGGATGACCTGATATTTCAACCAGTTTGCAGACTCTGCTACCACCTACTGATTCCTACGTTTTCTGCCTGACTACAACTCTTAGATTATCTATTGCACAGCAGCACAGTGTTAAAATCCTGCTGCTCTAATTGTTCACTCAGTAGGTCCTGCTATGTAACCTGGCACTGTTCGTCTGTTTTAATCTCCCTAACCAGGAGAGGCAGTTGCCAGCGGCCTTTGAAGGGAACACAGTGGCATTAGTGGCTGAAATAAAGCGGGGAAGGAATTCTGTGTGGTTTAGGAATCATATTGGGACTATAGGATTGGGTTACTCTCTCTGTGACAGTGTAGGCGCTCAGACCCTAAAATCCCTGCTGACTGGATGTCTGGTGGAGAGGGTGCAGACAGCCGACACTAATCCGGCCTCTCAAACACGCAGAAACAATCACACACACACACACACAAAGGCAAGGGGATCTGCAGCACACGCTTAAAACACACATGTAAGTCCTGTTTGATCTGTATCCAGGCACTTTGTCGTGTGAAGCTGGTGGCCGATACGCTGCGTGCATTTTCAGCTTCTTTCATTTGATTAAACAGTTAGTGGGGGATCTGATCACTGGGCTGTGCTACACGTCCAGCGTGGAATCATAGCAGCTACGATCCAAACACAACATCCATATGGAGACATTTTAGTTCATGGGCCACATGCAGCACCATTTCATCCTAAGTGGGTCGGATCAATAAAAGACAAAAGATGTGCTTGTTTAAAAAAAATAAATCTAAAATTCACATCTTGGACATGTAACGTGTATTTAACCAATCATTTACAAATCGATGCCGTGTGACGGCTCGGCTTTTCCACATAACTGTAATTATAACTGACTCTGGGCCTCTACATGAAATGAAGAGTTACTTAAAAGTGATGGGACCCTTTCAAACCCTGACCTGGCAACACTGTCTCCTGCAAACACGTGAATAGTGAACAGTGTTTGTCAATCTCTGCAAAGCCTTCCAGTGGAGTCTTTGCTGGTCCGGATACGGCCCGCGGGCCATATGTTTGACACAACTGATTGATAACAGATAGTCTGCCTGTGTGACCTCCTGGTTTATGGAATATATAATCATCATTTTTTGATATTTAAGATTTGCATCTTGGTACAGTGCAGAGTAATTACATAAAAGTCGACTATAATTGATTTTTTTTTTAAAAAAAAACATTTTTAAGGACGGGATCCGTTTGTGGTGCTCATGTTGAGACGCAGCAGATTTGTGTGCTCCGGACAGACAGACAGACAGAGATTGGATGATGACGATGATGATGCTCTGGTAACCCCTCACCTAGATCATCCTTTTGTGCACGGCGCGCTGCAGGCTCATATCTCTGCGCTCTTGCCCAGCTGTCACCCCCGGCATTGGTCCACCGAGCAGACACACGTAGGCACGTATCCGACCGACCCAACCCCCCTTTCCTCCGGCAGACCGACGAGCCCGGCGAGCGGCAGGACTACCAGGCAGCGACGACCCGCAGCTGCAGCTCTGAGCGGAGGACTTCCCCCCGACGGAGTGAGTAAAACGCGCTGTTTTTAGAAGCGGAGAGGCTGTTTTGCTCTGCAGAAAACAGCCAACATACAGTTTTGTGTGTGTGCACCGGGTAAGCCGCGGGAGGGGGAGGGGGGTCTCTCCGGATTCCAGTCTGCGTTGCCGGGTGGAGATCAGTCGTGTAATTGCGGGATCATAAAATGCGACTTGTTTTTCTATGACGCATCTTTTTTAGTCCCAAATAGGCGACACGTTCAGCTGGAAGCGCGGCTGTTGTTCCATCTGCGGCGTTAGCGTCGTTTGCGTGCGGCTGCACGCGCCCGGGGTTTTTAAGGTTTTACTGCCTTGCAATATAATGCGTGGAAACTACACGAACTTAATACGACTGCAGAAATGGCCTCATTTATTGTGTTTTTGGCGTGTTGTTGTTTTCACGTCACTGTTTGTGCGTTCCAGCCTGAAATTCATGGCTGCACCAAATGTCTCGCGTGTAACCAGGATCATCACGCCGTGCTTTTACGTGACTTTGCGTTGGAAACGAGTTTAATCTCGGCTGTGCTCTGTGGTCCGGCTCAGTCCCTCCCGGCGAAACTCGTGTCTGAACACGTTGTTGGAACGGGGGTGTGTTCCTGAAAGCCCCGGCTCAGCCAATCAGCGGCGGCGGCACTCCCACACGGTGCCGCTTGTTTACTACTGAAACTTGGCGCTGATTGGTGGGAAGGTGGGGGAAATCGGGCTTTGTGCTGCGTTTGGGTGCACAGAAAAGAATGGGAGAAATGATTCGTGTCCCCGCAGAATCCCTTTGGTGCAGGTTTCTAAGCAGTAAATAACTTTTACATGCAAGTGAATAAAGAAATATCCAGTTCTTTAAATAATTCAAGAATTTCTTTTTGATACAGTGAAATATGATGCATGATGAAACTGTATACCGTTTAAGCACCGCTTCTTTTATGTTATTATTGTACGTTGTTTTGCTTGTTTCTTCTTCTTTTATACCAGTTCATATATCTCAAATAAGAAAGTTGCCACCAGCTTCTGTATATGAATATTTGATCCTAATAAGCTAAAAGCTTAACATGTTCATCTGAAAAGCAATAACAGAACCAGGTGACACTTTTGCACCTCAGTCTGGGAACCTTTGGCTCTCATGGTTCAGTTATCGCACTGCTGAGTGTTGCGTGGGTCAGATGTGGCCCAGTTACAATTCAGATTCAATCCGAGCAATTCAAATTCAAATTTAACTTATTCAAATTCAGTTTCTGGTGGCACAGATTTCTGCCCATAGTCCGCCCCAACATTTAGTGCTGTGAAAAAAGTCTGAATCACGGAGTAATTCAATTCAATTTTATTTATACAGCGCCAACTCACAACAAAAGTCGCCTCAAGGCGCTTTATATTGTACAGTAGATCGTACAATAATAGATACAAAGAAAACCCAACCATCATATGACCCCCTATGAGCAAGCACTTTGGCGACAGTGGGAAGGAAAAACTCCCTTTTAACAGGAAGAAACCTCCGGCAGAACCGGGCGGACGGGGCCATCTGCTGTGATTGGTTGGGGTGAGAGAAGGAAGACAGGATAAAGACATGCTGTGGAAGAGAGACAGAGGTTAATAACAGATATGATTCAATGCAGAGAGGTCTGTTAATACATAGTGAGCGAGAAAGGTGACTGGAAAGGAAAAACTCAATGCATCATGGGAATCCCCCGGCAGCCTATGTCTATTGCAGCATAACTAAGGGAGGATTCAGGGTCACCTGGTCCAGCCCTAACTATATGCTTTAGCAAAAAGGAAAGTTTTAAGCCTAATCTTGAAAGAAGAGATAGTGTCTGTCTCCTGAATCCAAACTGGAAGCTGGTTCCACAGAAGAGGGGCCTGAAAACTGAAGGCTCTGCCTCCCATTCTACTTTTAAATACTCTAGGAACAACAAGTAGGCCTGCAGAGCGAGAGCGAAGTGCTCTAATAGGCTGATATGGTACTACAAGGTCATTAAGATAAGATGGGGCCTGATTATTTAAGACCTTGTATGTGAGGAGCAGGATTTTGAATTCTGGATTTAACAGGAAGCCAAAACAGGAGAAATCTGCTCTCTCTTTCTAGTCCCTGTCAGGACTCTTGCTGCAGCATTTTGGATCAGCTGAAGGCTTTTCAGGGAGTTTTTAGGACTTCCTGATAATAATGAATTACAGTCGTCCAGCCTGGAAGTAATAAATGCATGAACTAGTTTTTCAGCATCACTCTGAGACAGGATATTTCTAACTTTAGAGATGTTGCGCAAATGGAAGAAAGCAGTCTTACATATTTGTTTAATATGTGCATTGAAGGACATGTCCTGGTCAAAAATGACTCCAAGGTTCCTCACAGCGTTACTGGAGGCCAAGGTAATGCCATCCAGAGTAAGAATCTGGTTAGATACCATATTTCTAAGATTTTCAGGGCCGAGTACAATAACCTCAGTTTGATCTGAATTAAGAAGCAGAAAGTTAGCGGCCATCCAGGTCTTTATGTCTTTAAGACATTCCTGCAGTTTAACTCATTGGTGTGTGTTATCTGGCTTCATGGACAGATAGAGCTGGGTGTCATCAGCATAGCAGTGTAAATGTATGCTATGTCTTCTGATGATGCTGCCTAAGGGAAGCATGTATAATGTAAACAGAATTGGTCCTAGCACTGAACCCTGTGGAACTCCATAATTAACCTCAGTGTGTGAAGAGGACTCTCCATTTACATGCACAAACTGGAGTCTATTAGATAGATATGATACAAACCACTGCAGCACAGTACCTGTAATACCTACAGCATGTTCTAATCGCTCTAATAGGATATTATGGTCAACAGTATCAAACGCTGCACTGAGGTCTAGCAGGACAAGCACAGAGATGAGTCCACTGTCAGAGGCCATAAGAAGATCATTTGTAACCTTCACTAAAGCTGTTTCTGTGCTGTGATGAGCTCTGAAACCTGACTGAAACTCTTCAAATAAACCTCTGCAGATGATCTGTTAGCTGTTTGACAACTACTCTTTCAAGGATGTTTGATATGAAAGGAAGGTTGGAGATTGGCCTATAATTAGCTAAGACTGCTGGGTCTAGAGATGCTTTTTGAGTAAAGGTTTAACTACAGCCAGCTTGAAGGCCTGTGGTACATAGCTGATTATTAGAGATAGGTTGATCATATTTAAGATCGAAGCATTAATTAATGGCAGGACTTCTTTGAGCAGTTTTGTAGGAATGGGGTCTAAAAGACACGTTGATGGTTTGGAGGAAGTAATTATTGAAGTTAACTCAGAAAGATCAATTGGAGAAAAAGAGTCTAACTTAACATCAATGGTACTAAGAGTAGCTGTAGATAATATTACATCTGTGGGATGATTACTGGTAATTTTTTCTCTAATGATAAAAATTTTATTTGTGAAGAAGTTCATGAAGTCATTACTAGTTAACGTTAAAGGGATGGTTGGCTCAAAAGAGCTCTGACTGTTTGTCAGCCTGGCTACAGAGCTGAAGAGAAACCTGGGGTTGTTCTTATTTTCTTCAATCGGTGATGAATAGTAAGATGTTCTGGCTTTGTGGAGGGCTTTCTTATAAAGCAGTAATCCATGTTGTTTCTGATCTTTTATACATATAGTTTAGATTTTTTGCATTGTTATTGATGTAAGCATGAATGTACTCCAAAATGCACTCTTTAGAAAATTTGGGTCATTGACTTTGTCAAAAAGCACCAAAACACACAGAAACACTGTGAATCCACTGCAAAGTCGCCAAAATATCTGGATTATTCCTGCGTTTACTGAATGCAGCATTGCCCCCACCCTCTGTGGGCTACAGGCCACACTGAATCTACCCAAATGCCAAATTAGGTCTCTATAAGGCGTCATGAGTTTCCTACTTTATCGGAGTAGACAGCAAAACTCCAGCAAGACTGCGATCAGATCGAAATCCACTCAAGTCTGTGTTCCCTTCAGATCCCTGCAATCCCTTTCAAATCTCCTGTGGTGTTGTTGCGCTGCACTGTGAGGCGCAGAGATGCAAGATGGAACGAGTGTTTGCCAACAGTCACTCGTCAGCAAAGCTGCCGTCTGTTTACATCCCCGTATTTATTGACCGAGCATATTTGTCATTTGATGCCGTGGTTCACCGCGAGCATATTCTCCTTGGATGAAAATAGCCTTCATCATTTAATCCTTTTAAGAGGGAAGCTGGGCAGAAATTACGACCAAAGTTACCGAAGGATGTTTGTTTGTGGTGAAGTTTTATGTAACGTCACAGTCCGACATTGCCGAGGTGCACTTTAGCTGCGTGGCTGTGGGAAGATGAATAACGCTGTGACATATTTTCATTCGGCGTCCTGTGTGTAGGGAGGTGTCACACTGTGAGTCCCTCAGTGTGCGCGGCAGCACCAATGGCAGCTACGGGACCCGAGGACAGAGCTGGAGCGGGGCCAGACGGGACGGCGGCCTGCCCGGTGGGACGGCAGGCATGCGTCTCTAAGACAAAGCAGGGCAGCAACGGGCCTGGCGTGCAACACGCTCTGGTGAGAAGCCTGACAGAGATGACATGTATTCTGTTGTGTCAGTGTGTGAAATTCAGGCTTACATGGCATTTTGAGCACATTAGAACCACAATAAGCACAAAGGTACGCGTCCCAAAGTTCAAACCCAAACTGAGAAAGAACTTGATGCGATCATTATTTCTTTCCACTGTGTTAGATGTAATGCACTGCCTGGTCAGAGGCTGGCAGCCACTTCCTTGCACGCTGTTTCACTGGCAGATTATGCCGTCTGCGAGCAGGACGCCACAGATGGACAGGAAATATTCTCTTAACTGCTTTATTCATGGCCACAGTGGGGCTCAGGAGCAGGGTACCGCAGACGCATGTAAACAGCTTAACCCGTATAAGGCCTGAACAGTGTTTTGTCTGTTGTGTCAGCGTCCACTGACGAGCTGAGTGGACGATTTCTGTTGAACCAGGGTGAGACACTAAATGGACAACTTTTCCAGGCTGGAACGAGGAACTCACTGTGTCATTGCCTCGCTTTGAAGGTGTACGGACAGAGCTGCGTCCAGGCTGAGAGCGGCCGTTACAAGAGCAACCTGGCTGCTCCGCTGCCAGTGGGACCCACAATGCACCTCGTCACCGCGCAGGCGCCATACAGGTGAGGCACAGCGAGGCATAGACTGTACGTGTGCATATAGAAAAGATGATGTCACCCTTTACTGAAAGCTCAGTGTTAGCCGTGTTGTGGATTTGTTTCTTTGTTTTGGGAGGCACAAGTTACTGTACGTGCTAAGTTAGCATCTAATGCTAACACATTTGATTAGCAAACTGCACCTCAGACTACTAAGTGGTTAGCAGCAGTCTGATGATAAACAACAGAATGTCAGTGGCTGAAAGAAGCTCGAGCACAGACGTGTGTGTTTTAGGGCTGCCACGATTAGTCGACTATCAAAATCGTCGACGACTGATTTAATAGTCGACGTGTCGTTTGAAGCTTTGTAAGATCCCAAAAGACGCAGGAATAAGTAGCAGGATTTAAGAGTGTAATAACGGACTGAAACAGAAGATGGCAGCACTGCATGTACAAGGATGCCAGCTGCCGTTAAACCCCGAAGAAGAAGAAGCTGTGTCCCAGAATTCATAGCGCGGCCCAGCTCAGTTTCCAACAATGGCGGCAGCTAGTTAGTTTTAATGTTACTCTTATTATTCTTTCTGGGTCACAAAATAAACGTTTAACATATTTTCAGGCGAGAATGTAGCTGTGTAAACCTCAAATATCTGCTCAGCTTATCAAGACACCGCATATTTTCAAAAGCGCTCCGACGTTTTCGGAGACGTCTGTTACCCACTAGCTCGATAGCTAGCCGGGGGCTAGGCTAACTAGAGCCGTGAGAACACCGGACTCCCGGCAAATTGTTTTCAAACCCACCGCCGTCTTTCACTACTCAGGTTAAACATGATATATAAGTCACTTAGATAACTTAACAATGTTATTGTTTGGCTTTTTTCAGTATTTTATTTGTTCCTGAGTAAATCGGTTTGGCTGAGATTAAAGTTATAGTTTTTACACAGCTGAATAAACGTCAAGCAGACAGCTGATTATCAGAAGTGTGAGATGCTCAGAATTTACTCCGGTGTCCTGTTATATTTTAGATAGCAAGGAGTTTATTAAACTTCACCGAAACAATCTGCAAATGTCATTAAAATTTAATAAACTATCATCTTGTCTTTATTGTTAGTTAGCACAGACCTGAAACACTTAAAGCTGTAAGCTAATGATAGTTATATAAGAGCAGATGCTGCTGGTGCAGTAAGCTGTACGTTTTACGTCCAATGGATGATGATCTGATTAGTCGACTATCAAAATAATCGTTTGTGGCAGCCCTAGTATGTTTTCATTAAAAAGGCTCCTAAAGGCAGCAAAAGCATAAAAATGGCCGAGGGCAGCAGGTCACCTATAGCTACCTGTGACCAGCATTCAGTTTTGACCCCTGTGTTGTTGTTATGAAGAGGGAAACTATCCATACGGGCTAAAGCCTACACGTTTGTGTCTGCAGTAAAACTGAGCCTTTTAATATGGGACTCTATGGGGACAGACTCGTTTGAGACGGCCTCAAGTGGCCAGTAGAGGAACTGCATTTGTTGGTTCCAGGTTTCAGATGTTGCTGCTTGGTCAGCGAATGTGAGGGCGGACCTGATTTTTACCGGAATATTTCTGCATGTTATCTTTAGCTTTCGCAGCCCGGAGTCGGTGGAGATGGATGAGATCATGGCAGCCATGGTCCTGACCAGTCTGTCCTGCAGCCCCGTGGTTCAGAGCTCTCCACAAACAGATCCTGGACCTGGTCTGTATCTCCTCAACCATAAATATTCATTTTAATTATATAGCACCAAGTCACAATAGCAGTCACCTCAGCAATCAGTCAACAAGCACTTGGTGACAGTGGGAAGGAAAAACTTCCTTTTAACAGGAAGAGGTGAACATATATGGCACGCACTTCATTAAAGGTTTTAGCAGAGCTGTGACTGTATAAAGCTTTATAGAAAATAAACAGGTTTTATTTGTCCAGTCTTCAGTTATAATAATGTGGACTTTGGTCCAGTAGGTGGTCAGCAGTTTGACACGGCATGGAGTAAACTATTAATAGTTTATAACTCAACTAACTTTTATAATATTTGCTGTAACAGAGATGTTGTAGAGCACAGATCTGACGATAAGAATCGAGAACAGGAGTTGATGGAGGAACTCCTTAAAGCTCGATGCCCAAACAGCTGTTTCACACACAGCTGCTGTTCAACTGTGACACAAAGAAACTCCAGCTCCAATCCATGTGTGTTATTCACTCAGCGTTTATTAGCTTGATAAACATTACCTGCTATTTTTAATGTTTTGGCAGAGCAATAAACAAAATATGTGTGAAGAGGGAACAGAGCAGGAAGGAGGGAGTAAACAGATGCTGAAAACAGGCCTGGCAGCAGCACAGGAGGCCTGCTGTTCACTGTAGGACGGCAGAGGGGACACAGCACCAGAAGCTGTTTTCATCCCAAAAAGCAACAGAGAATATTTGATATTTAAACCAGAGGGTTTAAATTGATAGACACCGATTTAATGCGGGAGTCCGTTTCCCTCAGCTCTGTGACAAACTCGAGGCTTTCTTTGGCTCACGAGACACGGTTCTACCTTCCTCTAGCTGGCTCATCATCCTCACCCGCTGACATGGAGTGCGGCGGAGGCGAGCTCTCAGACAGCGGCAGCAGCGGCTACTGGAGCTGGGACCACGGCAACGTCAGCCCGGCGCCCTCGCCGTCCGTCACCGAGATGGACAGCAGCCCCGACGAAGGCTTGCACATGGAGCTGGAGCAGGGGGAGGAGCTCGCTGCCAAAAAACCAAAGGTGCACAGCTGCTCCGGGAAAACTGAAGAAGCCGCTATAATCAACACAGCCTTTCTGCAGTTTGGACATGTGTCTGTGCGCGCTCACCCTCCGTCTTCGCTCTTCCTCCCGCAGAGCTCCGTCAGAAGTGTGTACAGATGCCTGTGGCCCAGCTGTGGCAAAGTCCTCACGTCTTCAGTCGGCATAAAAAGACACATCCGTGTGCTGCATCTGGGGTGAGCTGGCACTTTGAACCTTTTCATGCATCTACAGTCACTCTTAGCAGAGATGTGGGAACAATTTTGCTTAAAGTAGATTAAAAAAAATAACAAAAAATGAGGGCTCAGGTGGGGAGGGGCACTGAAAGTTTTTTCCTGGCTCAGGATGAACCTCGGCGAGGCAACCGAGGCTGTGGAGCCTGATTTGACACAAATGTGTGCAAAAACAAGAACGTATCTTAATTATCTATTATTATAATCAGAATGAACAAAGGTGTCGCTTTCAGCTAATCACAGTGTGCGTTCAGGCGAAAACACACCGCGACTGTACAGAAACACAGCAATAAGTAAGAGCAGTCACACAATCACGTACATGCTATGTGCGCACAATGTGTTTCATTTAGTCCATGCGGTGTAATTGTGACCCTCCCACTCGCAGACAGTGGTCGAAATTAAAATAAAATATCTGTGGGGAGAATAACTGCACACACGCTTGTTCCTGGCCAATCGGATTGGGCGTTCATCCTCAGACTGTAGCATGAGGCTCCATGTTCATATATTATTCCAAATTAATATTTCATCTTTCTATTTAAAATTGCATCACTTCACTAAACGCTCCATTTCCAAAAAATGTGAATTTTCCCACAATTATTTCATGGTTGAACAATACTGTGTAAATATGTGTATTTAGAATATTCTTTATTTTTTCCATTCTTGGTGATGATGCCGTGTTTTTTTTCCCTGTTGTTTTCTTTATGATGTTGGGAGCAGCTGGAAGCAGTAAAATATTCCTGTCATTGCACAAATGGCCAAAAATACTTTATATGATGCTTTATATGCCGTATCATATAAAGTTAGGAATCCACTAAAAATAGGGACCAAGTATTAATTGGTCACTTTAAGGACACGCGGAAGTTGATGTTTTTCAGGTGTTCGCTGGGAGTCTGAGCCAAATTCGAAACCAGACGGGTCGGCCTTCTGGAACATTTCTCAGCTTCAAAACAACATTAAAAAAACAGGAGGGAATAAAATTTTCAGGTTGTGGAAGAGCTCTGCTCGCTTAGGGGAAGGGAGCTTTTCAGTCTGGGCTGTAGTAAGTGCTGCTCTCACCAACTCTGCAAACACACAACTCACTCTTTTTCTCTGTGTGTCCACTGGTGTGTCCACTGGTGTGTCCCTGCCACACATGCACAGCAGTGGGTCAGACCAGTCCCAGCGAGAGGAGGACTTCTACTACACCAAGATATCCTGTGACACTGTCGATCCCAGCTCCGGTCCAGCTCCAGCCCAGCAGGCTCTGGGCCAGGCCTCGTCCTCTCATCTCAGCTGGGCGTCCTGTGGTTCTCCTCCAGGCTCAGAGCTCCTCCCAGCTCACAGACCCAGGTCCAACTCCAGCTCTGGGCCAGGCCTGAGCAGGCCCAGTCAGCTCAGCCAGTCGGCCCCCAGCAGCTTCTGGCAGATTCACTCGGAGCACCTCTATCAGGTGGGTGGAGCACTGTTGCTCTCCATCTTTATTTTCACCCATACATGTTGTTAAACATGCACGGTGGTTAGCACTGTTGCCGCACAGCAAGAAGGTCCTGAGTTCAATTCCACCATCAGGTCTTTCTGTGTGGAGTTTGCATGTTCTCCCCGTGTTTGCGTGGGTTCTCTCCGGGTACTCCGGCTTCCTCCCACCGTCCAAAGACATGCAACTTGTGGGGATAGGTTAATTGGATAATCCAAATTGCCACTAGGTGTCAATGTGAGTGTGAATGGTTGTCTGTCCCTGTGTGTTGGCCCTGCGACAGACTGGCGACCTGTCCAGGGTGTACCCCGCCTTTTGCCCTATGACAGCTGGGATAGGCTCCAGCGCCCCCGCGACCCTGAAAAGGATAAGCGGAAGCGAATGGATGGATGTTGTTAAAATCGTAAATCGTTGAAAGTCTCAGATAATGACATCAGTGTACGTACGAGCATGTCAGAACGCTCAGTTCAGTTTCTGCTCGTGGCTCTAATGTTAGTAAGACGCCATATCCCCAATATGGTTGTCAGTATGGTCCAATATGACCTGGGTGCTGAAGCTCCACCCACCCACAGTTCAAATCTTCTGTTTATGAGGGGCAGCCAATCAGAGACTAGCTAAAAAACATTTTTTTAACCAAGGTGTTAATGAAATAAGAATTATTATGAACTATAAATCAAAGCTGCTCTAGTAGAGTCCATGAATTAAAATATGTAGCTGTGAATGAGCAGAATGGGTTCATTTTCCTATTTAATGTTAATAAATTAATTGCTGGGGGTGGATAAAGTCTTGGGGAAAACTAAATGTTCCCTTACTGCTAAAGTATCTCAGATTCTGGCTCCTGAAAGGCCCAGTCAAAGTCAACTGAAGTGCTGTGGTGGGATCTTAAGAGAGCTGCGCATTAATGGATGTCTGCAAACTTCAATGAAGTAATATTGTTTAAAAAAAAGCAGTGAAAATGTCTCCACAATGATGTCAGAGACATCACACACAAATACGACATGTGGTTAAAAATGACATTAAATTTAACCTTTAGGTTTCCAGTATCAGTGTTGGTCAAGTCACTTGAAAAAAGTAATCAGTAACTAATTACTGATTACATCCCCCAAAAAGTAATCCCGTTACTTTACTGATTACTTATTTTCAAAAGTAATTAGTTACTTAGTTACTTTTTAAAAACACGATTTACAACCTGAGTAGGTGATAAAGCGACAGATCTTTCAGCCCAATTCTACTTTTTCTACATAATCCATCATATAAATGTAATCAAATGGAAAAGTCTCTTTTTAAAACTTGTTTTATTAGTTTTAATCTTTTAACTTTATGCATCAAGCAAAAATTTAATTATCTGCAACATTCTCTGACTGGAAGAAATTAGTTTAACATTTAAACCTATTTTCTGCACATTCCAGCACATAAAATAAAATATTTTGTGTGTTTACACTCAGTCTTTCAAATAGATGCAAGTAAAACACAGCAGAAAATAAATAAAGTCAAAGACTCAGCGGTCCTGTTGCTCTATTTTCACCTGTAAAGCAGGAGTGGGGTAGGCGGAGGGTTACCCTGGTGCAGGTGTGATGCAGCGGTCAGTGGAAGAATCTGCGGGTTTCTCTGTGAGTTTCCCATTACGTCGTAGCTACTCGGTGCTTGTTGGAAGTTTAGGGGTTTTTTCGCTGTAAAAAGAAGTTTTCTTCCCACGCACAGCGGACACTAATGTTTTTGTCACTTTTTATGGAATCAAACTCAAAGTAAGGTCAGTACTTCCACGCTTTAAACGCTGCACGCTCATACTCTCTCTGCACTCGAGATATGATCCATTGTTGATCTGCACACAGCTGTTGTCACTAACGTCGCACTCGCTTACGTCACTGTCGTGAGACATTCTCGCAAAAAATCACGGTTTTAGTAACGCAGTAACGCAGCGTTCCTACGGGAAAGTAACGGTAATCTAATTACCGTTTTTGCAATAGTAGTCCCTTACTTTACTCGTTACTTGAAAAAAGTAATCAGATTACAGTAACACTCTGTCCAGATAACAAGTGTCAAAGAGCAGCTGTTACCTTTAAATCTAACCTCAAATTCAAATGTTATTTGTCACATAAACGATCATACGCAGTCCAACGTGCAGTTTGTTGCTGTGCAGTTCCCGACCAGAATAAAACTAAAATGAAAAATCAAGTTAAAACTTTAAGGTGTGCAAATCAGCAGTGAGTGGATTGACAGTGAACAGTCAAAACAGTTACGAGGTTATCATTGAAGTGCATGTATTTGTTATTAAGTGTACAGTGATGTGATGTGAGAGAGACCAGACCAGATACATGTTGTTATTCAGTGAATGTGCAATGGTGTGTAGAGATATGTAGAGTCCAGTCCTACAGCCGGTTAGCGAGGAGAGAAGCTCCTCCTCTTTCTCTCTGCGTCGGCCTTATGCGAGCAGAATAGTCCATTGTTGGGATGGGGGAGGTCTTTCATGATTTTCCTGGCTTTGGTGCTGCACCCCTGGTGTAAATAGACTCCAGGTCAGGCTCGTCTGTCCTGCTTCGTGCTGTTCCCATACCAGGTGCAGATATTTCCCGACAGGATGCTTGGATGGTGCAGGAGTAGAAGTTCTTGAGCACCTTCTCAGGTAGGTGGAAGTCTCTGAGTCGTCTGAGGAACAACAGACGCTGCAGGGCTCTCTTCACCAGAGTGTTAATGTGACCATGACAGGTCCTGTGTGATGTGAACACTCGGGTATCTGCAATTGTCTACTCTCTCCACTGATGATAGTGGCTTGTAATTTCTCACCTGCATTGTGCTGAAGTCCACAATCAGCTCCTTAGTTTTTCTGATGTTTAGGAGAAGGTTGTTCTCCAGGTTCCTGATCTCCTCCAGGAAGGCCTTCTCGACGTTATGAGAGATCAGGCCCACCACAACAGTGTCATCAGCGAACTTAAAAATGGAGGTGTGGTGTGACTTGGCTACACAGTCGTAGGTGTGCAGTGAGTCCAGCAGGAGGCTTACAGCACAGCCCTGTGGTGCTCCAGTGCTGAGTGAGGGGAGACTTGTTTTCCCACCCTCACTGATAAAAGCTGTATCATGTAAAGAGGAGAAAGAACATATGTATGTTTTTAGAAATGCAGGGAGTAAAAATTCAATGGTGTCAGAAGAAAAAACTACTCAACTAAAGTACAGATTCTTGAAAATTCTACTCGAGTAAAAAAGTATTTGTACTTCATTACTTCCCACCTCTGGCGTCTGTAGATGGAGGAGTCCAGTTGTAAAACTGGGAATCATACCTGTCTGCCTGTAACAGTGAAGCTGGCCCCAGTATAAACGTTTGCTTTTCGATGCCTCGACGTCGTGTAAATGGTCTTTGCAGGCCGTTCAAACGAAATCATTCTGACTCTGTTTAGCTTCAGGGCATTTTCTTCCAGTCATGTAAGTTTTGTCACAAAATACCTGTTCAGCTGGCTATAATTTCAATAATTACTTGTTTTCTTTGCTGAATTGGAGTTGACAAGAAGAAGGCGGCGTTCTGGGGAATGAAATTGTTTGAGGGCAATGTAAGGAGACAGCGCGGTCCTTGTTAGCATGAATTATTGAATGTCAGCTGCAGATTTAGTGCACGAGCACTGGAATTCACCTTCTAAATGTCACTTTTTCCCACTGGCCTCCAGGAATTCTGGCTCTATGTGGAAACAGAAGCAACTGTCTAGATTCCCCTTCTGCGAAATAGCTCAGCTGGGACGTGAATTCATTTTACTGCAGTTTTTGTGCACGCGTCTCGTGTTCCGTGGTCACGGTGTTGTTGCAGACGTCCTCTTTACCCAAGGCCCCCAAGCAGATCCCCTCTCTAACGAATCAGTGAGCTACAACTTTGTTTATGCATCACAAAGCAGCACATTTCACTGCTGACCTGCATTTACCCTGTACCACGAGCCTGTAAATGGATGCTTTGTGACAGTGAGAGACCAAGCTGTCTGCTTGCTCGCTTTCCCAAGGAGATGAGACTAACCAGCCTGCAAAAAGCAGAAAAACACCACATAACATCTCCCAGTGCAAAAGTGCGGTGGTTTAAACCTGATGTACACATTCTGAAAAATGTTCCTAACAGACCTTTTTAAAAAAGCAATCAGAGCTTTAGTAATGTTAGGCAGTGTGTCAGTTTGTGCCACATCTGTCTTTCTTCATGCAGGCAGACACTCGAGTGAGAGTGGGTTGAACTGCAGGTCGATGCTGTGTTTCTGTGTGTCACAGCTGCCGGCGGCTCCACATGTCTGTCCACTGACACTGGCCTGTTTTTTCTCTGGTGGTCACTCCCACTGTTACTGATTGGGTTATCGCCGTGGATTATCATCATAATATTTAGCCGTGCAGATACTTCCTACCACCTCCATCTCTCAGTGGGATGTGAGGCGATGCAAAGACGCTTTACCAGAGGGAGTGGGAAGCAGCTTCGTCGGAAAAGATGGTTTATCACGTGGAAGTTTAGTTGATCGTTATGGGGGAAAGTCTCAAACTGGTTATTTTTGTAACTATCTGGCGCCCCAGCTGATGTAAGGACTCGTTTCAAGTGTAAAAATTACCTGCTTACACTCAAGTGCAGTGTTGCCAACTTAGCGACTTTGTCGCTATATTTAGCGACTTTTCAGACCCCTTAACGACTTTTTTTTTTCTAAAAAGCGACTAGCAACAAATCTGGCGACTTTTTCTGGTGTTATTGGAGACTTATTTATGACGGCTTTTTGACGTGAAAGGGCGTGTTGCTCTTACTCTCAACAAGCAGCGGTGCTGCCGTGGGCACCTCACTCATGCTAAAGCGCTCACGGGCGGAGGATAGTCCTCCCCCGCTGTAGGAGATGATCACACCTCCAAACTGCAAATGAACCGCGCATGAGCGAAGCCGCTGCTCCCGCACTGACTGCAGTCAGTTCTTCTTTTACTCTTATGCTGTTTTGTGGATCACAAGGTTTAAAAATACTTACACACACGCACAAAGTAACTCCACCAGAGCGCCTATCTCGGGTCACTTTTGCCGGTCCAAACCTGGATAGAGGAGCAGGGTTGGAATTGTGACATTAAAAAACAATAATTGCTAAAATAAATTTAATTTGTAGTTCTAAATAAACTCTAAATGCATTTAGGACGTTTTTTACTCACTTTATGTTTCTTCCACGATGTTATTTCTCTCTCCAACAGCATAGGTTACAATTACATTAGCATGACCAATTATGCAAATTAGATGATGATGTCATTTAGCGACTTGTAGGACAGCCAATAGCGATTTTCCTTACTGAGGAGTTGGCAACACTGCTCAAGTGTTTGGAAGCCAACCAAAGTTCTCTTGAATTGTCATAATAGAGAACATGACATGTTGCTGCTAGTTAGTCAACTTACCTTCTTTATGACAGTGATGGTCAAAGCTAGTTTGGGGTTTAATGGACTGGTAGCTCCATAAGTGTTTTACACATTTCCAGTTGAAATATCTCTGGTTTGATCCCAGTAGGAGCTACAAATTCCTGATTTTTCTAGCTGTTTCCACCGTGTTTCTAGGCTTCGCGCTACTTTAACATAAACTAAACTAAGCTAACCAGCTGCAGATAGTTGATGAAAATTAGGTTGTTCTCAGGTTGGAACCATGTTGGACGAGAAAGGTACACCAGATGGGCGTCCAGAGGTCCGTACAGTAACATTTTTAAACCTCATTTAAGTAAGCGGAACTAATATTGGACACAGGGACAGGAGTTTTAGGGCAGTGTGGAGCGCTTTATCATTCACAGTCACCGTGGTTCTCTTCTGTGTCTGTTTTACCGTCTGTAAACATCCTCCTTACACTCATAGAGCCAAACGTGAGCAGAGAAAAAGACCGAATGCTGATCGTTACATAAGGAGCACAATGCGCTGACAGCCAAGTCGCGTGAACGGCACAAAATTTGCGTTGCATTGGCCGCAGAGGGAAACGTCATGGTTTTGTAGCGCAGTGGTGGTTGTCACATGTCCATAAAACAACACAGGAGGAATAAGCTAATGGGTAAAACTGCTAACGTCATGACCACCAACTCTCCCAGTCCTCACCCTTTCAAAGCAGCAAACCAAATAAATGACAGATGGATATAATATGTAAGATGGCATTATTATTGACAAACCTGCAGTATTTTGTGCAGTTCTCCTTCACTTTACATGACAGTAGTACTTATCTTGTTGCCATTAATGTTAGCTAGCTAAACAGCTATGTGTTTTTTATTGGTAAATATTAAATAAAAGCTAAACTGGATGTAAATATTGGACTTTAACATGGGGGAAAGAGTTGTATTCATTTCTAACATTTGCCTGGTTCTTTGTTCCATTAAGTTTCTTTTTTATTCTGAATTTACACATGTAAAAATGCTAATAGCAACTGTAGGCTAATAAGATACATTAGCTATGTTAACAGTTGTAGCTTATATAAATACACATTACAATATTGAAACCTTGTCACTCAGGTCCAATAGAGAACCCAGGTAGATTTATTTCCTAATGTACTGTAGGTGTGTCAGTTTAATGTGCATATAAGTATATGTTTGCTAACACTGCCATATTAAAGTGATAATAGGCTGTAGTGTAGTGTGTTCATGTCTTTTCTGCTCAACTCTGCTGCCCAACATTAAACTTTTTATACTAAGCAGTTTGAGATCCTGCACATGTGAAGAATCTGTCTGTCCTTTGTTGCGTCCCCCAGGCCTGCAGCCCTGTCCTGTCTGTGGCCCCCAGAAGCCCTGGCAGTCATGGCTGGACCGCCTCCACCCCTGGCCTCAGCCACAGTAACACTCCGGTGGGTCTTTTGTCTGCCTTTACATGTGTCTTTACATATAGTAAGGGTAAGGTGGGAGCATTACCATGTCCAACATTTGATACTGTTGCACTCATAGTGGGCAGGGGGCCACACTGTCTAACTCTTCCACCAGAGGCTGCTGTTGTGCCTAAGCTTTGGTTGTGTCCTCAGATGGTGAAACCTCGCTGTCGGTCCGTCAGCGTCGGAGAACAATGGCTCCAGCAGAACAGGCTGCAGCCAATGAGTGTGTCGCCCTCCTGCACTCACTGCTCCTTCAGGTGAGGCATTCATGATGTTAACATTTAAACATTTCTAATACTCGGCTTCTTTGTGTGTAGTGCTATTTTAAGCTAATGTGCATGTTAATTCAGTTCAGTTCAGTTTTATTTATAAATGTCCAAATCAGGGCAGTTGCCTGGTAGTACTTAGTTTTGTAAAGTAAAGACCCTGTAATAGTTCAGAAAACCCCAACAATCAGACCACCCCCATGAGCCAGCACTCGGCGACAGTGTGAAGGAGAAACTTCTTTTTAACAGGATGACAAGGCTCGGGGGGCTTAAGTCGGGCGAGCTTTAAAAATTGTTACTGATGATTGATGTTGATCGCCTCTGTCAGTGCGCCCCAGGGCAGCTGTGGCTACAATGTAGCTGCCATCACCAGTGTGTGAATGTGTGGAAGTAGTGTAACGCGCTGTGGGGTCCACAGGGACTAAGTAAAGCGCTATACAGATACAGGCCATTTACCAGTGATGAAACTTTCTGATCCTACGTTTTCAGTTTGGCTGCTTACAAATGGAGCTTTTTCTGTTGATTGTAGTATCTGTCCTCTGCTTACATCACATTTCCATGGCCTTCCTGCCTAGAAAAGTTTTTGTCTTTATTTGTTGCCCCTTTTTTGCCTTTCTGACGCTCGCGACTCGTTTCTCTTTGCAGGAAGGGCCGCGGGGAGGCCAAGAAGTGCCGCAAGGTGTACGGGGTGGAGCGCAAGGATCAGTGGTGCACCGCCTGCCGCTGGAAAAAGGCCTGCCAGCGCTTCCCGGACTAGAAGCAGCCGAGGCCATGGCGAGAGAGAGAGCGTGAGAGACGTGGATGGACGGATGGATGCGTTACAACAAGAGACTTTTATCAAAAAGAGAATATAAATCAGGGCCCGAGAGCCATCAGCTGTTTTACATGTGTGTGTTTTTTTACTTTCAACTTGTTTCGTTTCTTTCCTAAAGGAATGCTTCTGGACTTTTTCTGTATCTTTGTATCTTGATCCTGAAAACTGAAGTCTGCGATGGTGCTAACTGTTGACTGACTTTGACCTACGTGATGTGCTAAGCCTACAATACTCTTTATCCAAAGGTCATATTACTACTCCTGTAGCTCCACTCTATTAGACTTGGCTGTTTTTGTTATTCCGATCTTCTCTTCCAGTGGTGACACAGTGGTTATGATGTACATTATATTGTGTGCTCTGAGTTACGTACGAGTATTTTATACCGTTTTTTTTTTAATTATAATTATTTTAATCGTCTGGTTCAGCCCATGAATTGGGCAGATATTTTTTTTATTATTATTTTCATGTTTTTGGCACTTTGTTGGAATATAAACTCACGAGAATAAGCTAAAAGTTCTTTCCATGAAATGGATTTCCTTCCTGCCCGTGTGTTGGCGTACGACCAGTGTTAATGGCTCTGTTCCTTGAAGCCGTCACGGCAATGGGACGAGCGTGAGGGGAACGAGTTTGCAATAGCAATAAAAAAAAGAGGAAATATATTGTCAAACACATTAAAAAGCACTGAGAGTTTGAGCTGCTTTCTGTTGTTCTTGTTCTGCACGACAGTCCACGAAGGAAATGCCAAACATTTTATTGCTTTTGCCACCATACAAGACTCAGAACAATGGTGTGATGGTAAAAATGTGCTGACATGTACGCGTGTTCACCAATTCCCATTTCTTTCTTTGAGAAATGCACGTGCACACCTGCATCTTCTCTGCAATCAGCCACACACTGCAGAAACGATCAGCACCGTCGGGAAAATCTATGAATATGCAAAATCACGGCTGAAACAACAAACACTTCCTCCCAAACAGCTGACGTGCACAGTTCATCCTCTCTGCATTAAGTGGATGCCATGAGTCGTTTCCTTGGACCTCCTCTCCTGTCTCACCGTGCAGTAGATGCCCAACGATCCCTGGCAGTTTACATCTTCCTGCGCTTTAAACGGCCTTGAGGAGGAAAACGCCTCCGGGTGGAGAAGTGTTTGAAAGCAGGAGGAGGACTCTTGTTTCTTTGTTTGCTTTACTCCTGAGGTCTGCTGCCTCATTTTCACAATTAAAGCTGGAATTGCTAGTGGGTGAGCTGGGTTAACATTTGAAATCCAGAGCCATGAATCACAGTTCTGATCCTCCGCCTCTTTATAACCGGAGGATGTGATGCACAGACTCCCGAGACGAATAACTTTCATGTAGCTCATCTCAAATTTGCCTCAAATCAAAATATACAGAATATCTCATCTTCTATTCTCAGACTTGATTCTCACAAGTGAAACCAAAAAGGAAAGAATTATTGTTGTTATTAATTATTATTACTGGACACTACCGTCCTTCTTTACTCAAAAATGTTTACTATTTATTTGTTTTTTAATGTTTTATGAATTTATTCTGTTAGCTCGCCGTTTTATGTTAATTTGTACTTTCAGTCTAACTCCTGGGAAAAGGGCTCGTCCGTAGACTTCCACATCCGAGCCAAAGCCAGCATCCAAGGCCAGCGTGATCGTTCCCCGGACACTAGAGGGCAGTATTGTTCCACTGACAGCAGAGCTGATGATCATTTCTCAGAGAAACTCATGACGGGAACAGTTTGCAATAAAAACTTCCACCTTATTGCAGAAATAACAGATTACAATTGAAAAATACTTTTTACTGTCAGTGTTAATAAAGCCAGAGTCCAGAAAACCAATTTATCTCATTGTGTTTACTTAATTAGGTTTCTAAGCAGGGAATTAGATTTTATATCATTAATTAATAGTTGGTGCTTCAGCAGTTTCACCGTCTGATATATAAAATCATCTGATCTTGTGTCTGCTCTAACTGGGAAGCTGAGCAGTTAGCAGCTGTGTAGCAGCCGAGTATTCCTAAATCTAGGAATACTCGGCTGGACTGTGAGGAAAACAAAGTGCTGCCTTCATGTTCCAGCCAAACATGCATCAAAGTGCTTTCCACATCATTTTCAAACTCTTCAATTAAACCAGTTCTCCAGTCTCATTTGGCCACTTTTTATTATACCGACACACAAAAATATATTCAATTGCACTTCTCGAATTCTTTTATTTCACAGAATGGCATGTAAATGTGGTTAATAGGAAGGACATCACGGTCAAAACATTCTTTGTTACTTGGAGACACAAAGTGAGGCGGGGCAAGATGGCGGAGTCTGTTCTTCTGATGACGTCACAGTTCAAACTGGAGTGAGCTGCTGTGGGAAAAAAATGGTTGACAGGTTGAGGTAAGCAGAGGCGGCGCCCCGGAAGCGTTACAGTTTGTGTTGCCGCCACAGGCGGCTCATTGGGATGGGGTTGAATCTGCCGCTGCGGTTGCTCCTCATGCCCAGGTACTGCCTCAGCAGCTGGTTGACCCGTTTCTGACTGTTCCATTTGCGGGCAGATTTCCGGACGCCTATGAACCCGCCGTAGCGCTTCTGTAGCGGCCTCATCGATGAGCCCAGCAGCTTCCTGTATGCGTGGCGCCCCCTCTGAAAGCCGCCAAAGCGTTTGGATAAGGCGATGCCCTCTGAACTCTCACCTTCACCGGCCTCTAGCTGGCCATCGCTTTCCACGTTCCTCTCCTCTCTGGGCTTCTGCTCTTCATCCGTCAGACTGAGATCCAGACTCTGCAGGCCCTCCCCCTCCTCAGAGGATCCCAGCAGCGATGAGTCATACTGGACGCTGCGCTGCTCGAAGGGTGTCTCATCCCGATCCCCCTCCTGGAAACGCTCCGCAGCTGTCGACTGCACCAGTTCACTGTCAGAGTTCAGGTCGAGAGAGGTCAGCTCCAGCTCCTCTCCCGTTCTCTTGAAGAGAGCGCCTCCTTCAGAAAGTGTAGGATGGAGCGATAGCTTCACAGCGCGTTTGCATACGTCCCACGTCAGCGAAGAGGAGATGCGACCCTCGCATTCCAACAAACACACCTGCAGAGGGAAGAGAAACAGTGACGTGGTGAGGCGATCCGAAGGGGTCTTTTTGACGTTTAACTGATGAAAACACAACAAAGATCCCAGAGACTTTGAAGTCCCCTAATTACTTGCAGTCATTCAAGCGCTAATCAGGCTTAAGAAAGAAGGTGACAGTGAGGATGCTGAGAATATTGGGCTGGCAAATAATTGCAGGTGTTTAGTCCACACACCAGAGCAACGTGACGGTCGAACGTAACGGTGCTGACAAGGCCTGAAGTATCTCCGTTTTCTACAATCACAAATTTTCTTTCCTTAGAACATAAATCATGGAAAGGACAAATAACGGAGCAGAGAGCAGACGCTCTTATTTCAAGTCTAACACACATAAACTGTCTGTCTGTCTGAACATGTGCGTGTTCCCATTGATCTCTTACTGGTTGTTTCCTCACATTTCCTACATTCGAGCGCTGCTTAGCAAACATAGCAGTGTGATATTTCTGACCTGATATTTAAAGAGTTTTAGCTAGCACTGCTGTTATAGTTGCTAGTTGTTAGGAGTAGTGGTAATTTGGATCATTATATTTATTCAAGCTTAAAGCTACGAGCAAAGAATCCTACAAAGAAGGATTGTAAGGTTTCCTGGGGTGAGACGGTGCGCTTTGTACTTCTTTAGAGAAATGCAGAAGGACAGCTTTTGCAAAAAGGATGTAAATGGCTGTGGTGACCACATATTTCAAGAAGAAGACGGTTTTGAATAAGAGAGGAAGGCGCACAAAGGTGCAGTCTGAAAGAGATAAACTGCAAGGTGGTGTAAGGGGTGCGGTAGCTGGGGTGCATTGGATGGCAGCCTGTAGCATGATTCTGGACGAGAAGGGGAGGTGAACCTGGTGGTTGACTGAGGAAGTGCGGGGAAGAATTCAAAGGAAGAGGTAAGCAGAGAAGAAGTGGGCTAGTCCTCTGAGGCTAGACGTGCGACAAAGACAGAGGTGGCAAAGGAAAAGGCTCAGTGAGTTTTATGTGAAGCTGGAGCCTAACGAGGGAGAAAAATTAGTTTATCTCGGAAACTGAGAGGATGGCTGAGGAATGCAGAAGAAGCGTAAAAATAGAGCTCCAGAAGGAAAACACTTGATGAGCGATGCCAAGAAGAGTTGTTGAAGCTACGTTAAGTAGAGCGGTGACAGTCATTACACCAGAGCTCTTCACTGTCTCTCTTTGCTGTTGGTTCCTTTTGGAGCATTTCTAACAGAACATCAAACTAAAACAATGGTTTGCTGAGTCTGTTACTTAGCACTAATTAGCACTAGCATGTTTCTCGGTGCATTTTATTAATTCAGCTAGCTATCCAAGCTAACTAACGTTAGCTGATGAATAACTCTCCAAACATTTTAAGGTCACTTCTGGCTCTAAAAGACAAACCCTGCGCTGCCGACACCGCTAATGCTGAAGCTTCAAAATGAGGAGTGGCTACATCCACCCATTATGCTGCCTTTGAATATGACACACGGTACATGTATGAACATGTTCACGGGGAAAAAGCTGCCTTTTGTGGCACAAAGTTAGATTCATGAGACAGAAAATGATGTGGCCCATAAACGAGAGTCAGGTAATAATTATGTGTTTTTTTGACTAGAAGCTGAACTGTTTATATTACATCGAGTGAATTCAACTATTTCTCATATGAAAAAGTCTGATGAGACTAATGACTGCTTCCCGAGTCCCCGAGCTGTGAAAATATGCACTGAGTTTATAGCCAAAAAGAAAACAAAATGTAAAAGCTAGCCAGTCATTTTAATCAAATAGCTTTTCTTCTAGTCAAACAGCCAAACACAAAATAATTGTATGGCCATGATTTTATGGCATTACTATATTAGTTTTAGTGCAGGCGTCAGCTGAACTAGCCTCCTTTTAACCTTGATGACTCGGGTGTCACAGAAGTTAATGGGCCTGGTTCCTGCTGTGTTCAGCATATATGATCTGCGAATGTGACACATCCATAATTTGACAAATGTGACATCGACTATTGCAAAATGATTGACAGCACAAAATTGGAGAAAAGTGCGAGGCTATTTGAAGGACAGCAGGTAAATTATGTCTTTTGCTGACAACTATTTATTTCCGAATGACTCTTCAGCTTCAAGACGTTGTTTCCGCTCCTAAAGATTTGGAACTGAACTTTTCTGTATAGAGCGAAGTTTGTCAGCGCTGATTTCCACCTCGTCTTAATGACTTTCCTGTCATAGTCGTGACGCTTGATAGTCTGACTTCAAGGACCAATGAAGAACATTTGAAGTGCATTTAAAGCTTTTTTGATGCAACAACGGCTTTTCTTGTTTAGTAAATCCAAATATATTTATCACCTATATTTTGCATCCATATATGGCTGACAGTAGGTCACTGTATTCTTCTCTTTCACCCTTTCCCAAACTCCCAAGCTTGCTGATTTCAGTTTGAGGTAAGAAGCAAATCCCATTTACTCGTCAAATCTCGCTCAAACGAGATAAATTGCATTGTTATCAGAAACCTGCTCACATCAAAGGAAGCAGAGAAGAGGGAGTTCTGCTGTGAATCTATCAACAGAAATTAATTATCCATCGTAAATGAAATGAGCGCACCAGGGGATTCTCCGCAGCGGATCAATGGAGCAATCTAAAGGAGTTTATGAGCTGAGGAAGTGCGTGCATGCACACAGTCCACGATTTATATACTCGTGAGGACAAGAGGATAAAACGGTTGAGGAAATTCTCCAAGAGGAGCTCGCTTCAAAGGCTTAATTCTCACAGAGGAGGTGGGTCAGGGCTGGCTCTTAAATACAGTGTTGAGATTTTGATGTACTAAATTCTTTGAACTGATCAGAGAAGCAGCAGAAAAGCTCCTACTTTGCTACCTAATCTTGGGGTGGACAGATCAGAGTTTAAGGCCCACCTTGATGCCAAAGGCCATGTTATGAGCCAGCTTGTGCTCACAAGCCATCTGCAAACATCTTATCAAAAGAGTTGTTCCTGTGAGGAGTGACTGATAATGGTGTACGTGACGGAGAGCCAAAGAAGTCACACTTTGCCTGCTGTGTGATGTAGTGCACAGATCCAGTTCTTCAGGGAAGATGTTCAGGTAACAAAGTCCCGCTGAAGAAATCGAACCAATGTAAACCTTTCCAAAACGTTTCCATCAGGGTGACGATTAGCGAAGGTTATCGCTATCAATAGTATATCAATATATCATATCATCAAAGTTGATATGAAAAAAGAGAGAAAACAGATGAAAGAGAAGGACTACACGATCTGTCAGCCCCAGAGGAGAAATTCACTGCAATTTAAAAAAATCCTGATTCTCCAGCAAGGAAATGTGAGGAATACGGGAAGGTCCCAGCCTGCACCTTTATTTACTGCATGGTTTTCTTTACATGTGATTGTATTGTAATTCTGAGTATTTGTGATTTATGGTAGTTATATAATATAATATAATATAATATAATATAATATAATATATAGGGTGAAGGTGACGGTGGTCCCCGTGGTAATCGGAGCACTAGGTGCGGTGACTCCCAAGCTAGGCGAGTGGCTCCAGCAGATCCCGGGAACAACATCGGAGATCTCTGTCCAGAAGAGCGCAGTCCTGGGAACAGCTAAGATACTGCAGGACCCTCAAGCTCCCAGGCCTCTGGTAGAGGACCCGAGCTTGAAGGATAGAGAGAGAGATGTGTGTGTGAGACATTCTTAAGTGAAATGTAATATTCCTGTATGAAAAAGCAGCACTATTGATGATTGATTGATTGATTGATTGAATCTTTATTTTGAACATGTTGAAAAAGTATAAAAAAATATATATATATATAAAGATTCAAGATGATAATTTGTTTCTTGAGTTTCCACCAGTAAAGCCATTGGACCCAGCTTGGCTGGAGAGCTAACCACCTGGGACACCACATGCTGTGCAGCAAAGTCAGAACAGCTGTGCAGTGTAGCATACAAACCACTGCTGGGACCAAGAGCAGAGCTGTTCACCTTGTTCTGACTGTTTTGTGTAAAAACACTTAAACGTAGGCTGATAGCATACAGTAGCTAACTTAGCTAATGGTCCAGTTCTAACAGGGAGTGTGGCAGATCTCTACAATGTTCAGCATGAGGCCCCCAGGCCTCACAACATCTCTGTGCAACAATCAAAGGTGCGTCAGGAACCAGCTGTGGCTGTTTGCAAATACGCATAAGGGAAGCAACGCCCACACTTCTGTCGAGCAATGAGACAGAGTAATGATTTTAACTGGACGAAAGTCTGGCAGCTAATGACAAACACAGACAAAGTAACCCTGGTTACACTCTCACCTTCACACAGCTGAACTACAAACGAGAGCAGGCAGGAAACTCCGTGACTAAGAGCCACATCACAGGTAATTAGCACATATGTAAACAAAAGCTGGCATTTAAAAAAATGACAGTAAGTAATGAATGTGGTGGTAGAATCTGTGTGTGTGGGTACGGGCGTGTAGGTGTGTGCACAAATAAATTAATGGGTCCTGACATTATAGCAAACAGCGGCGGCCTCACGCACACACTCTCAGTCTGGAGTGGGAGACAATGGAATTGCTCCGTGGATTCCATCTGTGGCTCAATGGGATGGCGGCAAACACAATGAGGTGCTGATCAAATGTGTCAGTCAGCGATGTAGGCCCAGGCTGATGATACTGAGAGGCAGTCTATTACAACTTCCAAAAAGGTCCCAGCTGTCTTTCCTCTGCATCATTATCAGCTAAATTAGCCGTCCTACAGCTATTCGTGGACACCCACCGACTATTTTTACCCACTGATTTTTCTCAGACTGCTTGGAATGAGATTCTGTGCCGCGTGGAAATTTTGGGTTCAGTTCGGAGAACGATCACATCCTCCCACTGTAGAGGCCGGGATTTCCTGATGGTCACAAAGAACTGCACAGGTGCTGTAGGTACTCACAGAGAAGCAACACTAATCCCTTCTGCATAAAAGTGTCTCCATCATGTCACCGTCACTGTGCATTGCGTGGCTTTCTTTAGTTTTAACCCAACGCTATGAGAGAAAAATAATAGGAAGTATTTTTTTCAGGTTTTAGGATGTTATGTTAGTCTAAGTCTGGCTCTTATGACCCAAGTGTGTGTGTGTGTGTAGATATTTTGTTTGGCACTAACCACCCATTATAACACTAATTGCCATTTGTGCATTGGCACAGAAAGAATATTGGCACTCTGCTCTGACACCTGTCCACACAGGAGATGATAAGCACTTCCAGCATAAAGAGTGCTGTCTGTCTGTCTGTCTATCTATTGTGGGATTATAATATTATCTTATGCTATGTTATACCCCTAATTAAAGATTGTGAAATTATTATGTAGTTTTAGTTTGTAGTATTCTCCTGAATTAGAGAAAGGTGATAACTGTTACAGTTATTAGGGTTAGCTGAGTTATAAGAAATACTGTTTTCAGAGAGTCAGGACTTTTTCTGATAGTAGAGGAGACAGAGCACATTCCACGGGAGCTTCACCCCCACTGTTGTTGAAGGCAGACAAAATAGGGAGCCAAGGCCATAAGTCAGGCTCACTAGGAGTTAGAAAGAATGTGAATGTTTAGGTTTTTATGATTAGGTGGGGGCCACTAGAGGCTATAAGAGTTTGAGTAACCCTCCACCAGTTTGAGATTTGCTGTGTCCCTCTGCATGCATGTCTCCCCATCCAGATGGTTTATGCTCATAAAGTGTTGAATTGTATGGAATAAAAGAGTGTTGATTGAGCATTTATACACCGAGTATCCCCCCTAATTTTGGTATGATCCGAGCTCAGGCACTAGGCGACGGAGCACAGCATGTGAGCGAGGGGGGAGAAGCTGCTGCCTGCGAGTTTGCTGTTGGAGAAGCGCAGACAGAGAAGAGCTGAAGTTCGACCAAGTTCCGAAGCAAATCATTTGTACTGTACAAATAATGTAAATATGACGGTGAATCACAAAAGATTGATGTCAAACTGATCACTTGACCCATATTACTTTACTTGCTCTTCGAGTGAATCAACAAATGGCGAAATGAAAAGTCGAACAACAACAATGCTGTTTCTTTAGAGAGTCTCAGCTCACATGTGTGTTTATTTCATATTTTCAGTTGTTTCCCTCCACGGCTAAATAAAGCACAGAATCGGTTTGAGTTATGTACTGATGAACACAACAATGGACATAAGGAGCTTCTTTCAAAGAAAAAAGGTAGATGTTATTTTATATATTATACTTTGTATGTTGTTCAGTATATTTCTATGCAAAACAAGAGGAACAGAGAGGGAGAGAGAGAGGAGGACAGAACAGGGAGGGAACAAGAGCAGGTGACACACCTGTTAGTCACATGTTGTTTGCCCAAACTCATCAGAACATGTATCCAGTGCCTAGTGTAACGTTTTAGATACCGTTTGTTACTTTTCAAATTCTATATTTATTAAGTTTTGCAGCTTGTTTGCACAACAAGGCTAAATAATTATTGTACTTTGGTAGAATTAAAAAATAAGTGTAGTGCAGGTCTATGATGATTTTTAGTGCTGCTATCATCTAGTTCTGATTCTGGTTCTGTCTTGGTTAAGTCTTCAGTAGTCCTGATTTTGAACTGTTGTAGTCCTGTTTTAGTTCTGGATCAGTTCTGGGTCTGGTTGAATTGGGGTTTAGTCCTCGTGTCTTGATACAGCCCTGACTTTGTTCTGTCTCGCTGCTTAATTAAAAAGTTAGTTTAAGGTGTCCTGCATATGTGACATATTTTTTCCTACATGAAGAGATTCTTTTTTGAACAAAACTCAAAACAGCCTACCCCCCCCCATCCCACATGCATACTACCCTTTACGGCTAAGCCCCGGGTGTATAAAATGTCTGGCTCCGCCTCTGGAGTCAACGGTATCCATTAGTGGTGCAGCGGATTACGGTTGATCCGAAATCCGAACCGATCCCACTCCACGGTTCGGTACGCACGCGATCCGAAGATTCGAAAAAGAAAAAGAAAAGTACGCGTATGGTGGCGTGGTCAGTCTGTCCAGCGATAGTTATGGCCAGCGCTAGCGGTTCAAGTGGAGGAGCAGAGGAGTTTGCGGTATTTAAGCAGCCCTTTGCTGCCCAGCCCGACCGGGCAAAGCTATTACAGAAGCTGCTGGGGTGTTTAGCTGCAGACGGGAGGCCGTATTCTGCTGTGCAAAACAAGCGGTTTAAACTACGATGAACGTGCTTGAGCCACGCTATGATGTCTCGTTGCGCGTCCACTTCAGTGACAAGATCGTTCCAAGCATGTATGAGCAGGAGAACTTTAAAGTTATGGCTGAACTGTTCCAACCATCTTCTGTTGCTCTAACTACAAATGGGTGGAGCTCCAGGTCAACGGAAAGCCACGTGACCGTGACCGCTCGTTATATCACAGCGGAGTGGTAGATACAAAGCCCTGCACTGCCCTGTAGATTACATTAGATTAGATGAAACTTTATTTATCCCTCGGGTGGGTTCCTCCGGGAAATTCAGTTTCCAGTAGCACAGCACCGACAGAAGTTGCAGAATGTGAGCAGAAATATACCAAATATACACATTTATAAATACAGAGAATACAAAAGGGATAAATAGAATAAACAGGAATAAGAATACAAGGGAACGGCACATTTCAAGTATTGTGAGTCTATTACACCGTTGGATATTAGCAAAAACTATTGCACAGGGAAAAGGCGCTACAGCTACTTGTTCCCCCCTTGTTTCCCCCCCTCCAGCGAGCAGTTAAACAGTTTGATGGCGTGTGGGACTTTTTAAGTCTGCTGGTCCTTGACTTTGGGAGAAGCAACCTGTCACTGAACAGACTCCTCTGGTTGTTTATGGCCGTGTGCAGGGGATGCCCAGCTTGGTCCATAATGTCCATATTGCACCTTAATTTGTTTTTATATAAGTGAGTGGAATGAGTCTTCAGTTGTTTTTTAATAGGCAAAAAATACTTAAATAAATAAACGGCGAGTCAAATTTTTGTCTTTTTTTTCTATTTTTGCTGATCCGAAAATTGATCCGATCTGTGACTTAAAACCGTGATCCGATCTGAACCGTGAGATTTTTGAGCCGTTGCACCACTAGTATCCATGACACACAACGTAACGTTTGATAATGCGTCATGTGCAAAGGCATCAGCTCCAAGAGCCGTGCTTGGAGAGTGCTTTGCAGCGACTCTGAAGAGTCGACTCCCATTAAGCGAGAGCCGGCTCCTCACTTAATTTATCCTCATTTTTTTTCACATAGTATCATTATGTGAAAAACAGAGAGGGTGAGAGACATGACAGTCAAGTGCAGTGTGTGTCTGTCCTCTCAGTGAGTGAGACAGTGGACAGCGGTGAGGAGGGCTGTGCGAGTGCATCGCAAAAACACATAGATATGCCCGACACCCGTAAACAAAACAGCATCTGGCTGCAGTTTAAAAACTTTTTTGTCTCGACTTGGTCTCAGTTTAGGCGGTCTTGACTACAAGTCTACCATGTACTAAATAAAAGTGGGAGGGAGGGTGGGGCACGAAAACAAGAACGAACAGCTGGGGGGAACATGTGTAGATGAGAACTGGAAGGAGCGTTTGGAAATTCAGATACTTCAGTTCTAAACTGGTCATAAGTGTGAATGTGAGCTTGGCTGGTTGTCAGATATGTCCCCACATCATGATTTGCAGAAACTTCAGTTATCCCCTGATGTTCATCTACCCAGACAACACAGACAGGTTCACTCGGGACAGGCACAGAAGGACGAGGAGTCACTGAGCCACACGTCCACACTTCACCAGTTAGTCTGACATGCCTGGGTTTGATTCTGAGCAATGAGGCAACAGAAAAATGACCGAGCCACACGAGGCTCCAACCTAGAACCCTGTCACAGTGATAACCACTGCATAACCGCCCTGCTCCC
Organism: Aulonocara sp. 'chitande type north' Nkhata Bay; assembly: GCF_057382095.1. Classification (NCBI taxonomy): domain Eukaryota; kingdom Metazoa; phylum Chordata; class Actinopteri; order Cichliformes; family Cichlidae; genus Aulonocara; species Aulonocara sp. 'chitande type north' Nkhata Bay. The sequence continues at coordinate 1,091,968 of NC_141358.1, read as the reverse complement.
TGCACGTCCTTTCCCGCAGTTTCAGCCTGCTTGCTTCTTCCCGTCACCTGTGCAGGTAATAAAGTAATCAGCAGAAGCAGCTCCAGTGTCAGCACTGTACAAAGTGGAACATGGTGTCATTCATCGAGACTCTGCATGAGCTGGTAAAAATCCTGCAAACGCACACTTCTAGAAGACTTAGAGCTGTTTATTGTCATTGTGCAGTTTCTTGCACAGCGAAATTGGGTAGCTGGACCACAAAGGTGCTAAAGTAAGAAGAAGAGAAACCAATATACAACGAAGGCGGAAAATAAATAAATAATTAAATAAATAGAATAAAATAAAAAACAGTGTATATGTATACATATGTGAGTGGAACTATATACATGGTGTATGTGGAGGAAACATTGAAACAGACTGGGACCAAAATAATTGCACAGAACATGGAAAGACTGAGATATTGCATATAGATGATCCACAGCAGTGTCAGGGTGGATGTGTTGGGGAAGTCTTTACACACTCTTAGCTTGCATTAAGAGTTCTGACAGCCCGGGAAGAAGCTGTTCTTTAGTCTGTTGACTAATAATAATAATAATAATAACTTTATTTATAAAGCGCTTTCAATGTCCCTTTGTGACATGAAATCTGGATTTCTACTATTCTTAATTATTGTTGCCACCACAATTCTGCTCTGCATGAAATATTTTGGATGGATGTTTTGGTGACTGATTGAAATATGCTTCATACCTTAATTCTTGTGAAAAAATAAATATTCTTGCTGTTTTTGAGGTGAAAACACAACAATGTAAATGGTTGACAGCACACAGAGAAAGCTTATGCACAATGACAACCAGACAACGCAAAAACACAACATAAGTAGTTACATTACAGAGCAAACAAAGCACACACAGGACCATCGAACTGTACACGATGCGTTACAAAGACACTCTAATCAATAACTCACTGGATCACCATCATGGCCCCATCAGGGTGCTGATGGCTCGCTGCAGCTGCACACATGCGCCGCGGTGTTGACATGCATTCACACAGAATTACAATGATACACACATGTGCTCACCATGGTGTTGAAGGTTTGTTCCAGCTGCTGTTGCTGCAGGAGCAGTCCACAGGCCATACATTGCCCCTGACAGTCACTGCATCCAGGGGTGAAGAGACATGCCAGCAGGACCACCAGGCACCACAGAGGGATCTTCATCGCTCAGCGCACCCAGACAGGCAGCGACAAAGAGGAGCCCAGCAAACAGAAGAGTTCAAAACAAGGAGTCAGCAGCTGGAGGATCTGGGAGGTAAAAGCTGTGGGATCTGGGTCCAGCCTGCAGGGAGAGAGAGCGGACAGACTGACAGGAATACTGCATGAATTCCAACTCGCAGGGATAATTTGGTGGATTTGGCCGGCCAGTCGAAGCGTTGGTGGTGGGAGAGTGTTCATCAAATAACAGGAAATGGACAGTGTGGGTGGAGAGAGAGAGAGCACAACCTGAGGCAATAAATGATAAAATGGGCAATTTCCAGTGGACAGGAATCATCCTGTGCAGGCTGGAGGGTTGGATCGCAGATCGAAATCATACACCGCAGGCTGGAGATTAGTAAGAGCCCATATGTGCCTCCACAGATTAGCTTGAAACTACAACACAGGTCATTTCCTGAGGCAGCAAGAAATCCGCACACAACAGTGATTGGACGATGATAAAATGGGCATTAGAGTCAATGTTGAGGCAAAAAATATGCTAGCAGTGAAGAAATGTGTGACAGGACGCGTGCGCAGGCTGAGGAAGAATAACCGGTGAGATAGACCCCATCATCTGGTGTGGGCTCTACCTGTCTGACCCCCATTTATTCTGCCACGCACCACCGAATCAGCCAATAACAGCAATAACAAAGAGAAAAACAGAGCAGCATAGATTGCTGCTGCTTGATAGAAATATTCCACACTCTGTCTGCAGGCTTAAAGCCGGCACCCAAGGCCCTCATGCTCGTGTAACTATAAACGTTTAGGAAACATGTTCTCTGTTATACATATTAACAGCTTTATTGCTGGAGCTGCTCAATCTGTTGACCTTAAAGGAGAGGTCAGAGGTCAAATAAGAAATACTAATAATGAAGTACTTGCTATATATCGACGATACACACCACACTTGTAAGAATCACAGTTTGTAAATTTGTCAGATTTCCCACCAGTAAATCTTTAAGGTCAACTCAGGCTACGTGCACACCGGCCCGGATAGATTAGAAAACTGCGTTTTTGTCTGAAAACGCTCCGCGTCCACGTTTCAGTCGTTTTCACAGACTTGTGCGTCCACATTGAAACATCTGAAAACACTTACGTACCAGTCCTGCGCATGCGTGAAACGCAAGAAGATTCGGCCTGCCTCATTTCTGTCTGCGGCTTATTCACTTTCGTTGAAATGTGGAGGAAAAGCAGCGAGTTTTTAAATGGACTCACAATGAGCTGGAGTTGTTGCTGCGAGTAACACAAAAGCACAAAGTTGCAAAAGCGAGTGAGAGTTTGAAGAAAAGCTCTATGAAGCACGTGCAGACTGATGTTAATCTTTAATAGGGCTGTCAGTAATTGGTCACATGACTGCATCACATGACTAACACGCGTCATCGTTTTAGAAACTGCGTTTTCGCTGTCCACACTGCGACGCGACAGCACCGTTTTGAAACGTATTCGTTTTCGAGAGCGTTTTCAAAACACTGCGTTTTTCCTTGAGGAAAATGTGTCTCGGTGTGGACAGGAGGCCAAAACGGAGAGAAAACGATGCGCATTAGTGTGGACGTATAAGGTCTTAAGATGCGAGCAAAGTTTGGATTGTACACCTCGACAAAATGTTACCAGGATTCAACCTCTCACGCTATTACGTTTACAGAGAGAAGGACACGTATGCAACCAAAAACATAACCTGCTTGGCAGAGCTAAAAACCTTACAGGTGTATGAAACTGAAGGGGAGCACAGAACCACACAGTCACGTATGTGAATCAGCAGAAGGGAAGGAGGATATTAAGGACGTTCAGCCGTTTTCTCGTGCTATTAGATGCGCTGCTGGTCTCAGTCTTTAAGTCTTTACTAGCTGTTTGCACGTGCACGATTACTTAGGGGGTCGTGGAAGTTTGGGGAAGGTGGCAGACCTGCAGAGCAGCCACAGTCACAGAAGACTGGGACGATGTTCCTCTCCCCGGTGGGTCTCCTCGGTTCCCATTTACAAACTAAAAGAAGAGGAAAAGTCTACCAACTGTGTTCAGACGCGTTCAACAAAATCAACAAAATGAGCCAATATTTTTCTTAAAATGATCGATTTTTCCCGTTAGATATGTTTTCTGTGTTCTCGTGTGAATAGAGTGGGAATCACCGCTTTCTCTTTTTATTTACATTTTAAACAGCGTACCAGCTTTGTGGGAGTCGGAGGACAATATTAGCGTTTCCACTTTGTTACATTTCCACTCGTAGTCAGCAGCATCTGAAAGCAGTCATGTGTGACTCCAGCCCATTTACACAAGTAGAAATGGTTTTATGGGAAGTCATTAGGGTAGCTGTTTGTTTGCTTTGCAAAGATCACTTGGTCGCCTGCTGACTAAGCCCATTTCAGATAGTTAGGCTCTCCTGTAAGCAGCTCTTACAAACGAGTAAACCAGGAAAATGTGATGGCGTCGGCCTTCGACAGGCGTCAGAATCACAAAGATCCACCTTTCACACATTAATTATATTCAAACAGCGTGTTCATGTGAATACTGTTAGAAGGAGTTTTGTTCACATCATTAATAATAGTTGTAGTGAAATGTTTTAGATAATGGACCGCCACACATTCAAAGGCTCATTAAAAACATTATTATAATTTTTAGCTGGGGCCTGAATATCTGTGAGGTCGAGCAGCGCAGCATTACATGCAGATATGCAATCTATGTAGAGCAGTCCCAGTGTTTGCACCGTGTCAGGACAGGGTTACATAAGGTCAACCCCGACGCTGCGGCGTCACTCGTTTGAGTCAGGACGTTTCAAACTGACTCAAAAAGCCTTGAAAAGACATTTTGTGAAGAAGCTGTTTGCAGTCAGAGCCGCACTTCGACTCATTGACAAACACATTTACAGCCTGAACAGAAAATGTTTGAGCTTCCTTCACATGAGGGGTTCTGAAAAGTTGATGTAACGAACGCCGCTGCGCCGCTCGGGGCGTGCAATAACCCACGTGTTGGCGAACGGGCGCACCAAACGAATTTTTGAACTATGACAAAGATGCTTTCTTCCCCACACGGTGACTTGCTTTGATTTAAAGTCGTACAGAAATATTTGAGATCAGTATTTGATGGGGGGTTTTCCTGCGCCTGCTTGGTGGTGAACAGGCTTCCTAAAAGCTCTGATGGGGATAAATTACCACCACTCCTTGCTGCTTTGGCCATTTTGAATGAAGGCTATTACTTTGTGGATATTAACAATTAATGGACCGGGCGGTCTCGAGATTTGTGTAGCAGATGTAACAGTGAGCTGGCTGTAAAGATTTGCACGGATCGGCCAGTCACAGGCGTGATTGCCGTCGGTGTTTCCTGCATCACCTGGACACCTCTTCCCCCCCCTTCGCGCACCCCTTAATGCCCTGCAATTCATCTCATTAACAAAAAGTCCAGCGCCGTTATTTGCATCTCTAAACAGGTTTTAGGTGGAGTACACACACGTTGTATATGCCTCAAAGCGTAGTGTTTTTTATGGTGTCATTCCCGTACTGTGGTCACTTTCATATCGTTTGCTTCTGGTGGGAGCTCATGCATATGCGATTTGTGTGTCTAAAATGAGTTAATATTTCAGCAAATGCAGATCCGGTGCAGCCATGTGGAAATGCACACAGAGTTAAGCAGTGAGTTCAGATGTGTGTCGCCCTCTCGTTTGCACACAAGCCTACGCAGCAATGTGTTAAACGCCTTTGAGAGAACTGTTGTTGTGATTCGCCACCATATTAAATATCAATACAGTTTGTCTTAAGATCACAACGTACGTTAATACATCACCAAACAACTGTGCGTCCAAATGAAGATTACCATTCAGGATCGAGCCTGTAATAATAGTAATAATAGTAATAATAATAATAATAGTAATAATAGTAATAATAGTAATAATAGTAATAATAGTAATAATAATAATAATAGTAATAATAGTAATAATAATAGTAATAATAGTAATAATAGTAATGCAAATTTAATACAGGATTTACTTATTAACGGAGCTCTGCTCACTGAAGATCGGTGGGGGGTAGAGGATCTTCATTTAACTGATGAAGGCTGAAAGCAGTTAAGTCGAGTGATGAGCAAAGTGAGCGAGAACAGGGTAGAGGGTAGGGCTGCCATTCCTCCCCACTGAAAGGAGTCAGCTGTGGGAGGCGGCCCTGTAAGGGGACCTGCACCCAGATAAGCAGATAGAATATATGACATCGATTAGCTAGATTGTAAAATCATTTTGTGCAGGCATTTGTGATCCCTGCAGGATAACCTTTAATCCCACAAAAAACATAAAAACCTTTAGTACTTGACTGTTTTGTGAACTTCCTGACATTGAACCTCACAAAAATAAAACACCTTTAAACCACTAAAATGGCTACTGGAAACATGATGTTTGCATTTCTTTGGGACAGCTGTGGACCGCCTAAAAAGACACCATGAATTAATCTGCAGCAGTCGACATTAAAGCATTCCCGGTGTGTGTGGACCTGCCACTGTGCCCAAGAGCCACAGGAGTCTCAGCTTATCCACATCTCAATCACATCAAACTCAATTAGTGTGACACTTTGAGCCACAGACCACCACCCTCCTTTCTCTGCCTGATTTTCTGTAATGATTCGCTTCTCCATCATCCAGTTTAGCCACCTATAATTCTGAATACTATTTTAGTTATCCTCAACATTTCATATCATTTCCAGAGAAGGCAGTTAACGGGGTGCAGGGGGAGGATATGCACAGTGCTGACGGGGAGGCTAGGCC